>NC_061119.1:78507960-78516349 GCF_002878395.1 Capsicum annuum | reverse complement strand
AAAATATTTTTATATAAGGAGATATTTAATTGTAAATAGTTTGCTCTTATAAGGCATGCATGTATTGTTGTAAATCTTACGAAAAATACCTTCTTCATGAATATTTGTATAGAATTCTTCAAAATTTGAGGCGTGCTTTTATCATTATCCTTAAAAATATTTTACCCAATATGAATATATCCAGAATTTAACAAGCTCTTCTAGTTGAAACTAGGAGTCAGAAACTACTAAAAATTAAATTAAATTGAGAAAACACCCAACATAAGAAAGAAGAGAAAAAGAGTAAAATTGTTCATTGTTTGACACCTCTCTTCATTAGTTGATGATGAAATATATTTCTAAGTGAATAGAGTAAATTCACCGAATGATCACCTATATTTGAAAAATTATCTACAAATATCACTTTTATTTTATTTAAGACAAAAATATCATCCAAATTTTCTTATTTTCCTTAAAATAGACTTATTAAAACCACAAAAATCTTCTCTCTCGTACTTAGAATGTCATGTAATTAAATTTTTTTTTTTTATAAATAGATTTATTTAACTTATCAAACTTATTTAACTAAAATTTTATCCTAATTTTTTTTTAAAATACAAATGATATATTAATCATTGTAGATTAATTTAATTACACCAAAAGTTTAAATTAATTTATTTGGTATGTACTTTTCAAAGTTTCTTTTATTTACTTATTTATTTCACCACTTAATAATATTTAAAACTCAAGTACTTATATGAATTGGCCGGTACTCTTTTAATTTTGTTTGTCATTTATTTTATATACTAAAGATTCTTAAAATGTAAGGAAATAAAAACAACGGATTTCATATTTTAGACATTAAATTTGTTATTTATATGAGAATAAAAGAATAAAATAAACTCTTTTGAAGGAAAGAAAAATTATTTAGTCTTGAAACAAATTAATTTTTGTAAGAAACATTAACAAGATGATCTCTTCTTCAGTACTATTACAAATGAATTTTGAATTATTACTCTATCAATAATTATTTGATTTTGAAGTACGAATATAAATTTATGTTTAATTTAATAATAAAATAAAATATAAATATAATGGTCACAAAAAGTGAAGAAACCAAATTAAAAATAATAATATTTTTTTCAAAAAAATTATGTCTTACCCTATGGATTTACTTGATTTATTTATAGGCAATTACTTGTGAAAAAACTGCAAGAAAAATTCATCTTTTCACTATACTTTTATCAAAAACTATCTTGCATAAAAATTTGCAAATAATTTACGTCTAAATTAAAACTGTCAAGTAATAATACATATTAAAGTTTTCTCATTGAATTTTGTTTGGCTACAAAAAAGATCATAGGTTCGCCATCGATTTTTTTGGTAAAATTTTTATAGGAAACTAGATTACCTAAAAATTCTTTTGTTTAATTTTCAGATAAATTTTCACGTTATTTACATTTTTTTGTACTTTATAAGACATAAGTTTGAATAAATGAAATTGAAGAGCTAAATAGGTCTATTATTAATAAAATGAAATTTAGTGATATGGCATGTCAATTAGAAGGGAAGAATATTTTTGAAGTGTTAAGTATTTTTTGAGAAAAATTGAGATAGTTGGATGATATTCTTATCTTAAATTAAAATAAAAATAATATTTCAAGGCAATTTCTAAAATATGGATGACTATTGATGAAAATAACTCTAAGTGAATAAGATGTCAATTTCTTTAATTTGCTGCCAACGTTCACAGAGTTTTAATGAATATGGATGATAAATGTCATTAAGGCAATGAATGGTATTAATTGGGCAACAGTCATTTTTTAACCAAATAATTGAAGTTGGACGTTAACAATTAATATTACTTTTTGAGATATTCTTATAATTGTTTTATCTAACAGTACTTTCCCCATATAAATAAGCATGTCGAATGTTCCAACAACTTCGACTTTCTTTATAAGCTTCATTGCCTTATTCCAACAAAACAATATCATGCACAGATGAGACAATATATACTTTTTCTACTTGAATTATTTAACTAATTCTATACATTATTTAAGTTGGTTGATACTTTTGGAATTCAAGAATCAACTAATGAAAATTATGACAAATGATAAGTACTTTTTCATGCATCTTTAATTATTAAATTGGAATTCGTCTTATTAAATATAAAGTCATAAATTTTATTAGAGAGCATTTTATCCGCTAATATGATACTTTTTTTATACAAATTCAAAAAAGACTAGAGAAATCTCAATGTGAATATCAAAAGTTATGTGAAAAAAAAGAAAGGAACAAAAAAGAATCCAACTAGAATCACCTTTTGAGAGACATAAGGGATCTCATTGAACAAAATTTTAAAAAAGAAAGACATCCTTTCCCTAGATTAGCAAGTTAACTCTTTAAAGTCCAAAGTGTTTTTCTCCAAAAATTCTGATCCCACTATTCAATAGAACCTTTCCACCATCCTTGACATGAAATTTTGCAATTCCTTTGGGAAATATCTTGAATTTCTTATGATTCTTGGTAAACCTCAATCAGCCAACATTCAATTCATCCTTGACAACATTAATAATAAGCTAGCTGGCTGGAAGACCAAATTACTCAACATGACTGGCAGAACTACTCTGGCTAAGACATCCCTTGAAAGTTGCCAAATCATGTTATGCAATATACCATCCTCTCCAACAAAATTCATAGCCTCATGGATAGAACCCAAAATTTCATCTCGGAAACCATTGATTCCAAAAAAAAAAATGCATATAGTCAAATGGGACATCATTACTAGACTTAAGAAAGAAGGAGGATTGGTATGCAAAAAGCTAGCCTAAAAAATGACACTATTCTTAGTAGTCTAGCTTGGAGACTTCATACTAACTTCTCATTTCTTTGGATTAAAGTGCTTAACCTTAAATATAATACCAATCATGAAAGTCGTAAACCCTCCTCTTATAAAATTTGGAGGGACATCCTGAGGGGCTGGAACCTCTACAAAGATGCCATCCTGTGGTCTGTGCATGATGAGAAGAGAGTGGATGTCTGGAGGGATAGATGGATTTCCAACCATCCTACACTCTGTAACATTATCCAGGGGACCCTCCCTAACACCAACCCCCTACAACTCTTTTATTTGGCAGAATGGTGTGTGGAATTGGGACATTCTACCCTTTAATATCCCTCCAAACATCAAACATAACATCATCGGCCCTTTTTCCTAAATCTTAGAATTCAAAGAGATACTTTTTTCTGGCCCCCTAATGGCGATGGTACTTTAACTTGTAAGAGTGCCTCTTAGCACATTTCTAGAGGTAAAACTGATCAGATTACACCAGTATTCATTTTAATTGGATGTGGAACTGCAGAATTCCTAACAAGATAAAATTTTTCCTCTTATTACTTTAGTATAAAAGCCTCCCCACCAGAGAAACCTTGTCTCACAGAGGTATTGACACCACTCATTCTTGTCATGTGTGTGACCACCCTCTTGAGAACCTTCACTATTTCTTCTTTGATTATAAAACTGTCAGGATCCTCTGGCTTGATCTCTTCACTCACTACGAAGGGCCCTCCACCATACAACTTAAATATTTTTCTCCTTCCAATTAGGAGAACACTTGGGCAGACCTTAGCCACTCTTATATCGTAAAATATTAAAGTTATTTATTTTAATTGATATATAAAATTTAAATTTTTAAGTGACCAAAGATTAGTTAATTAAAAATATATAATTAAGTAGTGGAATCGATATTTTTATAAGAGAAATTAAATTATAAATAAACATAAGCATTAGGCAAACAAATTCAACCTATAATATATTCATAAATAAAAATTATATTTATAATGTAATTTTTTAATAAAAAAATATATTATCAAAAAAATAATGAGTAGTGAAGAAAATGGTATTAAAAATTATGAAAATATATAGAATGTGAAAAAGTGATGTATAAAAAGGGTTTAAGGAGGGTATTTTTGATAATTTACATATTTTATCCCGGTATAAGTTATTCCGATATTACTGTACCACCCCAAGGTAGGAACAACTAATACCGATACTAACTATTAATTCTGAAATAAGTTATCACACACTTTTGTAACCAAACAAGGAATAAAGGGGTACAAAAACTTATCCCGAAATTATCTTTCCTTATCCTTACACCAACCGACCCCTAATGTTTTATATATTTGCCTTACTTTTTTACTCCTTCATATTTCTTTCTTTCTTTTTATGGAAAAATTAAAATTCTTTTTCACTTTATAAATTTTTTACTCCTTCATAATTTCTTTCTTTCTTTTTATGGAAAAATTAAAATTCTTTTTCACTTTATAAATTAAAATTAAAAGTTGAAGTTGGAGTTAAAATTTGATTGTATTTTTTAAAATATTATTTATAGCTATATCTTTTAAAAAATCAGCAAAATTATTCAATTTTGACTTATTTAGTCAAAATATATAATTAAATTTAATATAAAAGAATAACATTTCAAAATATAACCACAAAATGAGATAAATTAGATTTCATATTCGAGTTACGACATACTATTACAAATATATTTTAATTTTATTTGAAAGTAATATATTTTAATTTTATTTGAAAATTTAAAAGTTGAAGTTATATGTTGTTATATAACTTATACAAATAATAAAATTAATTCTTTGAATGTATTTTACTTAAATATCGTGAATATAATTTTAAAATTATTTTTATAACTATCACAAAAATTACCTTAAAATTTGAAAAAGAAAAATACACTAACAGTGAAAGAAGTGAGGATAAGATTTTAGATATTTTTCAAATTTCAAATTCAAATTATATTAGAAAAAAATTAATATTATATTTTTTAGAAAGTATTTCTAAAAAATATTTCTATTATCAGACTTTATATTATTGGGCCCGTGTCTTGCACGACCATTTCACAACTAGTACAACTACAATAAAATACAATTTTTATACAGTTCAACGTACAATTAACACACAACTATAATACAAGTTTTATACTTTCTTCTGTAACTTCGGACTTCAACAAATTAAGAATGAAATTTAGTTTAAACCAGCTCAAATCTTATCCAAATAGCCTCACATTTTAAATTCGAATTCTCCGCGTTGCTTCAGTTCTTTTAAGATAGCACTCACTCCAAGTGGTCATTTGCAGTAAATCAATTTCTCTAACTTGAGTTTTGAGATCCTTCAATAATTGATAATGGAGTGATTCTTGCTAAGTTAAAAACACCTCTAAACCATTATATTGGCGTAATTGTGGGTTGAGGAAAATGAAATTTCTGGTTGAAATTTATACTTGAATTATTGACATTGTAAGTTCCTCTCTGAATTATCATTTAATAATCAATAAATTTTCAATTTGATTAAAAAGGGAAACTTGGTACACTAAATCTATCGCTACGCGGGATGTTCGGGAAGGGCTCCACCACAATGGTGTATGGTTGTAAATAAATTTTCAATTTGATTAATATCCAATAATTTATATATTACCCTTTCTTTTTTATCTAAAAGTTCTGTCATGAGGCACTCTTAGTGAAAAAATAATTTCACAATGATAAATTTATAAAATTTAATATTAAGTTCAAAGCTAAGGTTAAGATTAAAAATTATCATAGTATAAATTAATTTATTTATCTATTGTGATATTACATCCAACATTTCTTCCCTATCTTTTCAGTGGTCTCATTTCAATCTTAACGGATATCTCCACTTGAAAGGAAAGAATTTAAGACCTTAAAAATCAATTGAAAAATATTTAAAAATCAAACATATCATCGAATAAAATCGTTAAATGTATTAGATGAACGGATATTTTATAACCAAATATATCTAGAGGTGTTTCTAGATAAATATTCAATTTATTTAATACTATTAACCATTGAATAATGGTTTATATAACAGAACTCACCTTTTCAATAATTTAGATATAAAATTTAAAAAATAAAAATAATTTAAATGAATTCTTAAATCTTTTAACTATAAAATAAATCAGAAGTAAACAAAAGAAGAGAAGAGGCACTTTCTTTAGCATACATATATTTTGGAATGGATTTGCATTTGGATATGTTGTGGGCGGGATGCCTTTTTATGCCCTTTCGTACTAAGAAACGCGTTATGCTGTCCGATCACACGTGGAGATCATGCACGGCTTGAAAAATTGAGAAGAATTGACCCCACACTGTGAAATGTTCACACTTTTGACAAATTGGATCTGTATCCTCAAACATTGAGGCTAGGGCCATTTGGCTGACATGTATTAAAATTAGTCTAGTTAATAGTGACAACTGACAAACGGCAATTATCCAGATGGTAAAGATCTTAGTGGGTGTTAAGTATTTTTTTATTTTTAATTATATTTACTTTATTATCTAATTGCAATATTATATTATCTCACTTGTTTTAATTATATTATGATTTGATTCCAAATAATAATAAAAAATAAAGCGTAATAAATTTAATATTTATTAAATAAAAAATAATATATTCTTCATTAATAAATTAAAAATATATTTTTCAATAATAATTTATCCCATTTTATTCATCTACACCACGCTACTTGCGCACTTGTTGTCATGTACTCTAAATAGTCCTGATGTCTGGTTTACCTGAACTATCTAAATAAATGATTCTACTTGTTGGAATTCTTCAAGATTATTAAACTGGAATCCACTTTTAAATAATTGGCAAGAATATTTTCTTCCGGAAAGGAATCAATTACTCTCAAGTTCGTTTGGTAGAATGTATAAAATCAATGTAAAATATAATATATAAGTAAAACTTGTATTAGTAATATTTGTATTATTTATACTTGTATTAGTTATGCATGTATTATTTCTTATACATTATTTGATTTAATGTATAAGAAATAATACATCTTACATAATTTCTATAAAAAAAATATTTATTTACAAAAATATCTTTCTTTAATTTATACACTTTTTTACGACAAATTTTTTTTGTCATCTCAAATATAATTAGCACTGTTGAATTAGTATATAGAGGTTTCGGATTAATTGCAAGATGTTCATCTTTACGCATGAAATATTATGCCAACGGATTAACATAGTCGAAATAAAAATAAAATATAAGACATAAAATTAAGAAATAGTCTCAATTTTTTTTAATCTTTTTAAAGACCCTCTAAACAAAACAAAAATATGTTACAATTGTGAAATGTTTTGAAAAGATTCACTATTGCAAATTAAAATGGCGGGAAAAGAAATGGTGAAATATTTTGGGAGGAAAATTGAGGGGTATTAAGGTCATTTAATAAGTTAATGCATGTATTAAAGACTTTGCATTACTAATACATAGAAAATGGATGGTATTAATAATACACAGCTTAATACACAATAGAGTGTATAACTAATACTTGCAGTAGTTATACTTTGACTAAAAATTGTATCAAACAAGATATTCATAATACACATTAATTAATACATGTATTATTTTTGTCAATACACTCTACCAAACGACCCCTTACTGATAATTCATTAGGCTCTAATGGAGTTGACCACCATTTTCACACTCAATGGGACTTCCCACTCTCCATTAAGTATCAGAACTAAAGTATCTCACAATGTGAAATAACTGTAAAATATTAATTAAACAAATACATCAACTATTGAAATTTCAACTAAAAATTTATAAAACAAAAATATAAGAATATCTTGATAGAATTTTCTATCACTCTAAAATGAGACATCACCTACTCAATTTATCTATTTAGTATATTCTCAAAAAGCATAATTTATATATGCGTAAAAGTCATTAAAATTATAATAAATAGTAAAAGTGAACTTATATATTTTAAAATATAATGGCTTAATACTAAAAGTATAACGGCTTAGTATTAAAAATATTAAACTTTAAATTCATAACTTAAAAGGAAAAGAACACCCTATGACCCATTTTAAAAATAATGACCCAAGTTTGAGCCTTTTGTCATTTTGTGGCCTGTTGGTCGAAGTAATTCCATTAAATAATCATTGGGTCATTTGGAATATATTGGGTCATTTTCAGCCTTGGGCCATTCGGCCATCCTGGCCATTTTCACCCTTAGGCCATTTGACCCTTTTTAAGAAGATTGTTTCAGTTTTTTTTTTCCTGTAAATTTTAACTAATAAATAGTTTGTTTTTTATTATTTAAAAATAATAATTAAATAATTGTATAAAAATGATATAATTATTATGTATAAATATATCTATATATGATATACGTATAGAAATTGTATAGTTTATTAAATATATATATGTATAATATATATAAAAAATTATATTGAATGTGTATAGAAATTTATATTTAATGTATAAAACACATATCTGAATAATAATTGCAGCTAAAGGTTATATAGAATGTGCATAAAAATTGGATAAAAATTTTAACTAAAAAATATGTTTTTTTATTTAAAA
>NC_061119.1:78470188-78507860 GCF_002878395.1 Capsicum annuum | reverse complement strand
ATATATATATGTATAATATATATAAAAAATTATATTGAATGTGTATAGAAATTTATATTTAATGTATAAAACACATATTCGAATAATAATTGCAGCTAAAGGTTATATAGAATGTGCATAAAAATTGGATAAAAATTTTAACTAAAAAATATGTTTTTTTATTTAAAATAAATAATAATTAAATATAATTTGATAAAAATATATAATTATTAAATAGAATATGTATCAATATAAGATATATGTATGAAACCTGTACCAAATGTGTTAAAAATATCAATTAAATACAATTATATAAAAAAGGCATAATTATTGTAAAGAATATGTACCTATATACGATATATGTATAGAAATTGTATAGTTATATTAAATATGTATATGTATAAAATATAGATAAAAGATGTATATAATGTGTATAGAAACTAAATAGTTATTATATAAAATACGTATGCATAGAATGTGTATAGAAACTGTGTAATTGTTGTGTAAAGTACGATATAAATAATAATTGTAGCCAAAGATCGTATAGAATGTGTATAAAAATTAAATAATTATTATATAGAATGTATAAAACAATCGTATAAATATTGTATAGAATATATTTTTTATATATGATCTGTATAGAATTTGTATCATTATTGTACAGAATATGTATATGTAGAGGATGTAGATAAACTGCATAAATGTATTTTACAAAACTATAAAATTTTATTTGGTTACAATATTATAAATTTGTATTTTACAAAACTATAAAATTTTATTTAGTTACGATATTATAAATTTATATTTGATTATTTTATTGATAGAATTAAAAAATAAATAAAAATATCAATTTTTTAGAAAAATAATGAACACAACCAAAAAGGTGGAAAAGGAAGAAAACACAACAAGCAAAAAAAAAAAAACAGTGGAATAACAACAAAAAAACAAATAAAATAGAAGAAAAATTTAGCAAATGGTCAGCGGTCCAAAATAATATAGAACAATTTAAAAAAAATTAATAGGGAGCAATTTTTTTCCTTTTTAATACGGATAGCAGTGGTCCAAAAGAGATAGCCGCCTAATTAGCCAATAAAATGGTTACATTTGGGAATTTTGAACAATGGCCATTTCGGTGTCATCTGTTTTGACCGAGTGGCCATTTATGTCTTTTACCCTAATTTAAATCTTTGTTCCACCTCCATCTCTTCATATCATATACCTTGCTTTCATCACACGTAAAAAAGAATGTTTTGAAACTTTGAAATAAAATCTTAAAAAATACCAGTTACTTATTTAACCAATAATTTCTAGTATTAACAAAATCACCCACTTAGTATTGTTTTCAATCTATATAACGACTTATGATATAAATCACCCACTTAGTATTGTTTTCAATCTATATAACGACTTATGATATATATATATATATATATATATCATATTTCTTTGATCGAGAATTCAATTTTTTTTCTTTTATTTTGACCATTTCTTCTCATTTATAAAATGAAATATTCAACGACACTAAATTCGATAAATACTCACGAGTCAATAACTATACACTTATACTTACTATAATGCAGTGTTTAATAACTAATGAAACACGAAAAGAAATGTTTTAAAATTCTCCATGAAACCATCAGTTCCAAATCAAAACCTTCAGGTTTTCAATTCGATAAAATAATTAGTTGCAATTCTTATTAATTTTTTTAATTAATGAAGAAACAAATAAAACATCGTATCCTAACATCCCTTTATTTTTCGTCTTTTGCATTATGAATCTCTTAGATAAATTTCTTTTTATCAACGTAACACTTCATGATTTACTTGATTATTTTATTTTTCTTATTTATTACGAATCATAAGAGCCATTCAAATTCTACGGTTACATTTATCAATAGCCATTTGTTTTTCTACCATAATGATACATTAATGTGCAATATTTATCATAACATTAATAAGGTGTAACTCCCAGCAGATGATCATGAGTCTCCTTCTGCCATATCTATCAACAAATGTCATATTGACTATGAATCCAACCACGTTGAGACCAGAGGTGATAAGTGATAGTGCTATAACAGTCTTATTAGATGCAAATCCAACAAATTGCATGATAGTTGGACTGTAGTACATGACAGTGTTGATACCGATAAATTGTTAAGCCACTTGAACATCAATACCGGCATATAATGCTCTTCTACATGCTGCTTTCTCAAATGCTTTCTTGATTTGAGTGAATGTGCTGCTCCCAATCCTACCTTCAATTTTCTTTGCTTCTTCAACCAACTTCTTCATAGCCATCATCTCGTTATCTACTTTCTCTGCCGGATAAATTTTTGCCAAGATATCCCTCAATTCATCTATTTTCCCCTAATATGTACAAGCACATAAATTTTTGCCAAGATTCATTCCCTTGGCCTCATCTACTTTCCACTAATACTTATAAAGAGCTTAAGATCTATGCGCTTACTGTATAGGTACACAATCGGTCATTTATAAGGTAACAACAAATAAATATCTACGATAAGCATTATCACAGGTCAAACTGCATTGATAGAGTAAAAAGTATGTTAATATATACGACTTAAAGTTATATAATATCAATCAAGTGTAGTTACTACTATAATTGGTCATCGATCAAGTACCTTTCTGTAAAGCCATTTTGGAGACTCAAGGAGGACAATCATGAGTCCAAATTGAATAACTGTTGGAAGTCCAGCAATGCCAAGTATCCAACGCCACATTCCTTTCACTTGAAGATAAGTTGGACATGATCCAACAGATACAACATGTCTAATCTTATATAAAAATAAAAAAAGACAGTGAAATAAGACTCATAATAATTACATCAGTGAAGGCAAGATTGATTAGATACGAAAGGAATTGGCCTTCAGTAATGAGTAAGTCATTCATACTGACAAGGGCACTTATGATCTTATGAGGCAAGGCTTCTGATATATAAAGTGGAGCTGTCATTGAGTCCATTCCAACTCCCAAACTGACAAATATCCTTCCAATGATAATTACCCAAGAAACTAGTGTAATAGACATAATGAGTGCACCAAGAAAGAAGAGAACATCAACTATGAGAATCAAAAGCTTTCTTTCAAACGTGTCATTAAGACAACCACCAATAGCAACACCAAAGATTGCACCAACAACAACCATACTAACAATAGTTTCTTGCAGCCACATCTTCTTATCAACTTCTTTAAAATCTTCCCTTATGTAAAGAAGGGTGCCATAAATAATACCGGTATCATAACAAAAAAAATCCTCTAATATCAGTTGATAAAGCCAACTTCATAATATAAGGAGTTCTCCATACTGCATTCCAATATTCTGTAAATTTTTTTTAATCTGCTTTGCTTATTTCTCTCTCTACCATTTTATTTTCTACTTTTGACAAAAGTAAATTCTTGGTTGCTTCAACTACAAAAAGAAGGTGAACAGAATTACCACTACAACAACAAAAGGCGAAACCAGAATTTAAATTTAACGTGTTCAGCATTTATGTTTTCATCGCCGAATTCATTGCACATTTTCAATTATAGACTATATTTCTCAGACTCTCCAATAACGATCGTCTAAACATGCACTACTTTTTTTTAGAGAATCTAAGACTCATCTATCAACGATTTTGAAGAGTTCAAGAAACATAGATTATAAGTTCATAACATAGAATTTGTTAAGATTTTAGCGATTATTCTCGTACACATTAGGTTATGAATAAGAATTGCAAGGTTTAGTTGAAAACCCTTCATCAAAAAATTATATGATATGTATAAAATGTATACTTAGTATTAGTAACAATAACAACATACCCAAGGCGTAGTTGTACGACTAGAATTTGGGGAGGATAGTGTGTACACAAATCTGATGCCAACTAATTATGTAAGTCAAAATTTACTCATTTATACATATTTGTTAAATCGGGAATTACTACTTGATTTCACATCGGGATAACATTACATTACATGCTATTAACAATGACAATGCCTCAATTCCAATTAGACACAACATATTATCAATGTGTTCAATTAAATCCAATAATTTTTACACAAATCATATATATATATATATATATATATATATATATATATATATATGTATGTATATAAAAAAATCACTACACACACAAAACAACAACAACACAACAACCAATGAACATGTCCAGTGAAACACACACAAAAAGAGTGAAGAGTAAAGGTAGTGAAGTATGGAGGTCGGGTTCTAGGAGGTGTCGGGATGCTGCTTCAAATCCTAAATGAGACTCATGTTGTATAAACCTTGAAAATCGGATGCAAAAATCAACAACCTTTCAAGTAAACCAACTTGACAGACAAGAAAATTAATTAAATCCAAACCTACAGTCTTTTTCCTTAGCCAATGAGTGCTTCAATTAAGTAAATGAATTAGGTAAATCTGAATGCAAATATGGTTGTATGGAGCGGAGTGTTGGCCAGTTAAGAACTCTTACATTCAAAAAATGAAGATGACGAAAATGTGGATGTTGCTTTGGATGTGTAGGCTAACTAGGGGGATAGAGTTTGGAATGAGACTATCAAGAAGAAGGTTGGTGTGACTCTAGTGGATAATAAGATGCGGGAAGTTCGATTGAGATGGTTCGGACACGTGATGAGGAGGGGCATGGATGCCTCAGTTCGTAGGTGTGAGAGACTAGCTTTGGACAGTTTTAGGTGGGGTAGGGGTAGACCGAAGAAGTACTGGGGAGAGGTGATTAGGCGGGACACGGAGTAATTACAGCTCACTGAGGACATGACCCTAGATAGGAAGATCTGGAAGACGCGAATTAGGGCAGAAGGCTAGGGTCAGTTTGGATCGCTAGTGTAGGGAATTACTTGGTGAGGGTATTATTCTTGTTATGATACCTTGTTTCATGCTTTATTACGAGTTTATTTACTTTTCTCTGTTTACTATTACTTGTGGGTGTCGTATTTATGTTATGCCATCTTGTTCCATGCTTTACTATGAATTTGTTTAGTATTCCGTGTCTCGAGTCGGAGGTCTATCGGAAATAACCTTTCTACTTCTTTAGAGGTAGAGGTATGGACTGCGTACATCTTACCCTCCCCAGACCTCACTATGTGGGAATACACTGGGTTTGTTGTTGTTGTTGTTGAATACAAATATTACAATCAGAAAGTTAAATATTAACAATACAATAATCAATAATACTTAACATCAAGAAAATAATGAATCTACTATCCATACCTAAAATATTACGAATCTAATATGATGGTCTAACTGGAACAATTGAATGAAAAAAATACAATTTGATTGAAAACTCAAATGTAAAAGGAAAAAAGGAGAAGAAGAAGCCAAAGAAGGGGAAAAAGGGATTACGATTTTGGGAGAATAGATATGCATTTGTTTTAATTAATAGCCGAAGAAATCGTGGAATAGTGTAATGCCTTCTTTGTGAGAACAGTTACAGGAATGTAAGAAGCTTATGTTTTTTCTTTTTTTCTGGTTGTGTATATAAAGAAGAATGAAGGAGAAAATACTTAAAAAAAAGGAAAAAATAGATAGTAATGAATGTTGTTCATTCAGTCATGCCATATTAGCAGGGCTATATGTCGCCTTTATTTATATATATATAGATTAGAGATTTTGAATTTGAAGTTTAGATATAGAATCACTTTGATAGAAAGTATTTTATCTCTCATAGTAAAATTTTTTGATGAAAATTAAACAAATCAAATTCTAATATAAATACGAACAAGGGATGAAAAAACAAAAAAAAAGGCATTATATTTAATAATCACATCGACCATTTTAACTACTTATTTCATTTTTTATTTATATGCTTCTTAATTTTTTGAAATAATGAATATTGTGAAATATTTCTTTTTCATAATGATAAGAATTATTTAGGTTGTATTTTTTTTTTAAGATTCAAACGTCTGAATCTGAATGCACATCTAAATGATTAAGATGTTGTCTCTAGATCTGAAAATTGAATGATTAAGACTGTTTGTTTTTCAACATCTGAATGTGTAAATTTTTTTATTTATATATATATAATAAATAAAAAATACAATTCAAATAAGAAATTAATTATATATTAGAAAGGTTTGTAACTTAATACAACAAAATTATTCTTTGATTGAGAAAAATTATTTATGTTTGTTAATGATAGTGGAGATGGTTTATAATGGTGGTTGTGGTGGCAATGATTGATGTTAATGATTAATAATGTTGGTGGTGATAGTTGTGATGGTTGGTATTGTAGTGACTGTTATGATGGTGACGATTGATGTGGTAGGGGTGGTTGTGATGTGACGTTGCTTGATGTTAGTAGTTTGAGGTGTTGATTGTGTTGGTTGAAACATAAATGCATGATGATTGATGATGTGTTGGTTCTAGTTGGATATGTTGTTTGTTGTGCTAGTGGATATGGTTGTTAGTAGAGATAAATTGTAATGATGGTAGTGGTTGAAGTGATGGTAGATGTGGCATTACTAGTGACAATGGTGGTGGTGGCCGAAGAATGTGTGGAGGTTGTGATGTATTAGTGGTAGTTAGTGGCGGTGTTAGTTGTGATAGATGAGTTGGTCGGTAGTAGGGATTGACCGGTAATGGTTGATAATTGTAGTGCTATTGACGACGATGGTGGCGGGGAATATAATAAGAATAATAGAGGTAGTAGGTGTGGTAGCGGTTGACAATAGTGGTTGGTAGTGACATTTGTTGTAGATAGTAGTTGTGATAGTGGAGGTGGGTGGTAGTTGACAATAGTGGCGGTGGCAGAGGTGGTTAGTAGCGGTGACTGCTGATTATGAATAGAGTGGTGAATATTAGCTAACACCAGAATATCTCTTCAGGCCTATTAAGACTTGGTCCTAGATCTGAATGATTAAGACCTATTAAGAGCTAAGATTTTAATAAAAAACAAATGAACTTAATGGTTTAAAGTCTGAACCATTCAGATTCAGACCTTCATTAACTACAAACAAATGAGGTACATGATGGAGTACTCTCTCCATTATTATATTTTGGTCTCATTTCACTTACGGGAGTTAATTTAACCACTTTTTATAATAAAATCAAATTAGAACAATTCATATTTTAAACATTACATTTAAATATTTAAAAGTATATTAAAAATATTATAAGTTGCAAGTCCTCTCATATACATGGCCTACTTTATTTACATGAGAATAAATTTATGCAGTTTAACTCTCGAGATGCGAAGCGTGATAAATAAAAAGTACACGAGAGTACCTTGCATCTTGATTACATGGCATACTTTATTTTTTAAATTTTTTTGAAGAAATAATGTTATTTTTTAAAAATTAAAAATAATAAAATTTTAAAAAGACTTAATTTTTTAGAAAATGATTCCAATTTCAAAAATCTTTTTTTTTTTTTAAAATTTGTGTTAAATAAAATAATACCACTTAAATTGACGTAATTAGATTAGATTTTACTTTCTACTTATCTATAAGAGGCAGTTGAGAGGAGCTTCTCGTCATTCTCCTTGTGACCAATTCATCTGCCCACTTTGTAATTTTACTATATCACCCCTAATTAATTATTATATATCGTTTACGTATTAAAAATTTAATATATTTAATAAAAAAAATAGATATTTATGATATGTCTCTTCAGCTGCTTCAATTGTAATTTTATTATATCATCCCTAATTAGTTATTATAACTCATCTAAGTACTAAAAAATATACATTAAAAAATTATTATAAAGTCATCTAAGTATTTAAAAAATCATAATATTTAATGCTAAATTAACTTGACATCTTATATGAGGTCTACTTAATTGGTTTTCCACCTGTATTATTTTATAGTAATTCTGCTATATCACTTCTAATTAGTTATTATAAGTCATTTAAGACATGTCTGCTTCACTACTTCAATCGTGATTTTACTATACCCCCCTAATTAATTATTATAAGCCGTTTAACTATTAAAAAATTAATAATATTTAATAAAAACTATAAAATAGACATAAAATAATAAATTAACTATTGATATTTTAAATTAACTTGACGTCTTATATAATATCCACTTAAATTTTTTTCAAAAGTATTTTTATAGCAATTTTGCTATATCACTTCTAATTGATTATTATAAGTTACTTAAGACATGTCTGCTTTGTTACTTCAATCGTGATATTTGATTGACTTTCAAAATTATATCAGTGTCACTTAAATTGAAATAAAACACAAAATATTATGAATCACAATAATTAAAGACATAAATTACTTTTAAAATATAATTAGCTATCATGCCACAAAAGTTTGGACAATGATAGAGTATTATAAATTACAATAGCTAACGACTTAAAATAGTAGATTACAGTGCCAAAAAAAAATTATAAATTACAATAGCTAACAACTTAAAACATCTAGAAAAATATTTAAAAAATAATTGATTATTTCAATTTTATTTGTGTCACATAAATTGAGATAAAAAAATACGTAAAAAATACTATAAATCATAATAGTTAATAACTTAAAAAATTTAAGAGATATAAAATATTTTTCAGACTCTCAAAATTATATCAGTACCACTTAAATTGAAATAGAAAAAAAAGTATTATAAATCACAATAATTAAAAACCTAAATTATTTTAAAAATATAATTTACTATCAATCCCAAAAAAGTTTGGACAAGGAGAGTAACATATATTAGAGAAAATACATCATTTCTCCCCTGAACTTGTCTGCTCAACTTACTTTGGAACTTAAACTAAACTTTTATTTATTTATCCCTTTTAACATATTTAAAGTGTATTATTTTTACCCCTAATGCCAACGTGGCATTTTTAAGAAAAAAAAAGACGCGTATATATTTTTAAAAAAATTAATTTCACTAATATTATATTTAAAATATAATGGAAATTTTAAAAAATAAAAAAATAAACGTATTTTTCTTCTTTCTTCTCTAAAACATCAACAACAACAACACTCAAATTCCTCCATTAACAACCTCAAATACATTCTTCACCAACACTCTCCTTCAATTTTTTTTAATTTTCCTCCATTAACACCACCAAATAACAACTATGAAGACACTAAATTAAATTTTTCCTCCATTAAACACCATCTTAACCTTTACATGTAATCCAAAAGAAAATAAAATATCTTGGTAACTAATATATGGAGAGACCATTTTAAAAATAATAGGTTGTTATGTGCTATATACACACGAAAAAGAAGCCCTATTCTGGTGCTTGAATTGACAAATAATTAATAGTTGGAACAGAATGTTCTATCTCAAATGCAGAGCACAGGTCTAGATTGTATGAAAAGATGGAGAAAGACTTAGAGGATCATAGAGCTGCTTTCCTCAAACAGGGAGAAACTACTCAATTACTTTTTATGTCAGATCTGTTTAATCTTAAAGACGGAGTAGTTACTCCTGTACTCAAGGTTAATTTCACTAATTAATCAACATTCAAACATTTGCTTGTTTGTTGTGTCTAAATTGAAGGTGGTTAATTTCCTTTCGCCAATAGGTTGCAAACCCCCCATGTGCGAGCAAATGTTTTGTATCTCAACCTAGAATATTCTGCCCTTATTGCGTAAGTTTTTCTTTTTGATTTTTTGTGGAAAAAATAAGCTACAAAATTCCCATCTATCACTGAAGCAAAAGTAGCGACGTTTAGTTAATTAAGAAAGTCAAATTTGCCTATTTTCAAACTTTGTTCAATTAGGTGAATCCGACTTTTCATATTAAACTTTGAATTACTACATTCACACTTGTTCTTGTTTGTTTTTGCAGTGGTGGGGCTGGATGGAGGTGCCGAGCGAAAAAAAAGAAAAGGGTAGGGGTGGGGGAAAAAGTGGGGTGGTTTGAAGAAGATATAAAATTAAGGGGGGGTGGGGTGTATTTTCTTTATTTAAAATATTTAAAAATATTATATATATATTTAAAAATATTTATATATATAAAATATGTATATATATTCATATATATATATATATATATTTTATATATATTTGATAAATATTTTGCTTGCATGGCTCCGACGTGACATTGACGTGTGGGCGAGTGTAACACACTTTCCGTTGTGAGAGTGGTATTATTTATTAAGAGGTGAAACAAATAAACTTTAAAGATGTTAAGGGGGTAATAAATGAAAGTTTAGTTTAAGTGCTAAAGTAAGTTGAACGGACAAGTTCAGGGGAAAAACATGTCTTTCCTCCCTATATTAATTGAAAATTACATAAAAAGTATTATAAATTATAGAGTAATAGTTAACAACTTAAAATGTCTAAAGAAAAAATTAATTTGTTATATATTTAAAAAAAACACGTAAAAGATACTAGAAATCACAATAATTAACGACTTCAAAAATTTTAAAAATATAACATATTTGGTTGATTGTCAAAATTATATCAGTGTCACTTAAATTGAAATAGAAGAAAAAATATTATTAATTTAAATAATTAATAATAAAAATTATTTTAAAACCATAATTGACTATCAATGTCACAAAAGTTTGGACAAGGAGAGCAACATATCATTGCTATTTATAATGTTGAAGGCTATATTATATCAAAAATACCGTCGACGGTTATTTGATATCAGTTTCAATAAGACATATCTTATTGAGATTTCTCCATTTCATCATTTTTAGGTACCTGAATCTTTGCAAAAGTTTTTATGAAGTGTTATGTCATGGTGTTATTTTAAAGGACTTGCCTTATTATCAAGAACATCTTGATCATTTGCTCCTCTCTTTCTTTAAGGAGTTTTACATTTGAAACCAATTGGTCTATCACATTTCAGGCGTGCCATAAACTCTTCCTTTCAAGAAATTTTCATTGGAATATTTACAACTGAATTATAATATATGGTCAGTCTGGCAATAAACTTTCAACATTTTGCAAATTATGAATTTACTATTGAACTTTAAGTGTTTTTTTATGAGGATCTAAATAATTCACTCCATACGTTTTAGCTATTAATCATATTGATGAGTGGTGAATTTACCACTCATTTGCACTTAACATTCGTGCA
Source organism: Capsicum annuum (assembly GCF_002878395.1). NCBI lineage: Eukaryota > Viridiplantae > Streptophyta > Magnoliopsida > Solanales > Solanaceae > Capsicum > Capsicum annuum. The sequence continues at coordinate 78,496,875 of NC_061119.1, read as the reverse complement.
CATAACTATGCTTTGAATGTATAAGTGAGACAAATTATGATTAAATGCAGTAATTTCTATATTTTACAGGCATACAGGATAGGAGAAGAAAAGATGTGGATGCAAGCTAAAGAGAATCCAAACGGAGAAAAAAATGCATCTAGAAGATATGAAGTAGAAACAAGACTCAGTTATTGTGATCGTAGTTTGTGGGCCGCGATCGTGGCAGATCAAGCCAGGTCAAAGTGCCGCGATCGTGGTGTCCTTACCTCGATCGCGGCTATGCGGGAATATGCCTAGGAGTAGTTTTGTAACTTCATTCAGCCAAAACCAATTCCTTTTAAAGGCTAAAACCCTTTCTCTTTTGGGTATTCTACACTCTTAGAACATTTTAAATTTGATATTTTAAACCCTAATTTGGGCAACAATTGTATTTTGATTTGGATACTTTGAATTTAGTGTAATTGAAGAATGGATGCTTTGAATAATCCCTATGGTATATTTCTTTCTATTTTCTTCATGAGTAGCTAAACTTTTATTGTCTTGGGATTATATTGAACTAAGGTGCAATTATGTATGAGTTGTGATGTATTTGTGTATATGTTAGTTTGTGGATGATGGGTTTCACTATTGCTTGATTTAATTAGTTGAAATTTGTAGGTGAAAGCCCCAAATATCCAAAATGGGTTTATGGGTGAAAACACTAAATTCTTGAAAGATCACACCATCTTTGAAAGACGGGTTTGGGTGAACTCTTGGAACTCATATCATCCTTGGAAAAGAAATATGAGTGACAAAGAAATAATGGACAATTGATGAACGTATTTTGCTATTTTTCACTATCTTAGGCATAAGGGTGATTAGGAAGTTGACTATATCTTGGATATCTTCTAGAAATAGGGATGCCCAATTGAGGTAATAGGTGATTGTAATTGGCATACTTTTTAGGTACCCAAAAGGGTTAACGAGTGATATTCTTGAGGGTTCGTTGGCAAACTAGCCTTAAGGACCTTTGACCTATCCTACCACATTATTGATAACTAAACTTTACATCAAATCTTCATGCACCTATGTATAGCTTGTCTTTAGGTAGACATAATCCCAAGATTCTTCTCACATCAAATTTAAACCATAATTCTTGTTTGGCTTGTTGATTTGACTTGTCATTGAAAAACAATTTCGAAAAATCAATTGCCCCCCATTATTATTCATGAATTTTGTTTTATTCACATTCCGAGCAACTCATTAGTAGCATTTAATACCCATAAGACTATAATTCTAATTTTGATCCTGATGGATTCGACCTCAACATAAGTTGAGCTATTAACAACGATCGTCCTCTATCAATTTTGATGGTATAGGTGAGTGTTATCAAAATAGCGTCATTGCCGAAGAGTGAAATTTAGTTTTCACTTATGCGGTGTCGAGTGTTACTTTGGGTACACCCAAAGTGGTTTGTATTTATTTTGGTTGTTGTTTTTGTTTCCTTTTTAGGTGATTCCCATAGTGTTCACGTAACTATGAGTGACAATGCAAGCATTCCCAGGTCTTTCGATGGCCCTTTTGATGACGAGGAGCAACTCAATGGCGTTGGTCGTTCAAGTGCCATCCGTATCCCACCTACTCAGGGAAACGATGTCTTTCATGTCGTGAGTGTCATGTTGCAAATGCTACAAATGAAGGGACTTCTTGCATTTGAAGAACTTCATTGAAGTGTGTGCACCATTTGATATTGCACACATAACCCAATAGTCCATCCGACTTCATCTTTTTCTGTTTTCTCTAATAGGAGAGACGGTATTGTGGCTTCACTCTTTTTCGATCGGATCAATCACTTCACAGGATGAACTCATCATGATCTTCCTTGATCAGTATTTCCACCATCCAAAATACTCCAATTGCGTGATGAGAACATGAACTTTAGGAAATTGAATGGGGAACCCTTGTACGAGGTGTGGGAAAGATTCAACAAAAAAATCTTGTATTGTCCCAACCATGAGGTCCTGAATAAGATGCTTCTCTAAATCTACTACCGGGCTTTTGATCCGCTCAATAAAACTATGGCAGACAATACGGCGGGGGGCTCTCTTGTGGAGTTAACTTATCATGCGACTTCAAATTTGGTTAGTGAAGTTACCAGAAAAATTGGGGGTGGTATACCCGAGATGTCGAGGTACTAAAAGGATCTCATTTTACCTCCATTGTTGACAAGCAATAAAAAAAAAGATGAGGATAGAGAGGAGAATATGGAAAAAATAATGACTCAATTGGAGATTTTGATGAAATATGTGATGGGTGCACCCACAAAAAAGGTGAATGTCATGTCATCCAAGTCCTATGATGATGAAAAGGCCAAGAATCTTGATAAGCAGATTCAGTATTTGGCCAATTATTCAGGAGGGTTCCCGCCCAGCCTATCAAAGGCAAGGTGAAAACCGAGGTTGGAATGAAAAGGATAGAGATCATGACCATGATTAAAGGGATAAAGACCGTGACTACGATCGTTATGTGCCTTTTCATGACCTGTCAAATAACAAAGAAAGTAGCTCCGTCGACCTTGATAAATACAAAATCGAAGATGTCTTGGCAAGAATTTTGATGAAAGTGGAGGGAATGGACAAAATTGTACGTGAATTGAAAGATGAATTTTGCAACTCAACCAAACGGTTTTGTACCACTCCGCTTTTATCAAACATATAGAAATAAAAATTGGGCAAATCTCTACTCAATTGAATGCTATACCAAAGGGGGGGGGGCTTTCTAGTGACACTATTGGGAACCCAAAAAATAAAGCTCAAGTATTGGAAATAGTCACTAGGAGTAGTAAGACTCTTGGTGATTATTTGAAGTAAGTTAAGAGATAAAATATGGGTGAAAAAGAGCCTAAGGTTGAGCCAATGAATGTGAATACAAAGGTTATGGTTGAGTCAAAAGAAAGTCCCTCAACATCTCAAAATGAAGAGATAAAAAAGAACCAGTGGAAATAGATGAACATGTGGTTAAGAATGATAAACCATAAGATGATATATTGCCCACCATGCAAGTCCCCCCTCTGTTTTCATAAAGGCTTAAGAGAAAAGAGAAGAATGACAAGCTCAAGAAAATTCATGACTAAGCTTAGCTACCTCTCTATTAATATCCTATTACTTTAGACTATCCAAGAGATTCCAGGGTATTCTAAGCTTATAAAAAAATTAATGTCGAAGAAGAATCTTGTTGGAGGTGACACTATTGAAGTCACCCATGGGTGTACTGCTATCATGAGTAGCAAAATGGTAGAAACGAAAGAGGACCCCGGAGCCTTTACCATTCCATGCACCATCAGGACACATAAGTTTGAAAAAGCTTTATATAGCCTTGGTACGAGTATTAATCTCATGCCGTTTGAATCAATCGAAGGATTGGCTTAAACACACCCACTCCAATGTCAACAAAGCCTTTGATGGTGGATTGGTCCATAAAGAAACCGATTGGTATTTTGTTTGATATGTTGGTGATAGTGGATAAATTTATAATTTCAGTGGATTTTGTGGTATTAGATTGTGAGATGGACCAAAAGGTTTCTATTATCCTTGGTCGTCCTTTTTTTGCTACCGAAAGGGCCATTGTGGATTTGAAGCTTGGAGAAATAAGGTTTAGAGTACATAATGGTGAAGTGTCATTTCAGGTGGTAAAAATGGAGAAGCAACCATGGAGCTTAAGGTGGTACCGATGATAGTTCTTGAGGATGAGAAAGTAAAGAATGGGTCACTTGAGGATCCAACTTGAAAAATATGGAAGACATAGTGCCACGAAGATAACGAAGGCGCTATGAGGGAGGCAACCCATAAATGCCACAAAAATGGCTCGCATCCTTTATTTTTAATTTGGTAGAGTAGATTTTAAATTTTTGTCATTACTTAATCCATGCATTTGTGGTGCTATAGAGTGTTTTTAATGAGTTTGAGAAAGGGAAAATGCAAATTTTTTGCTTAGTGATTTGATAGGGGAAAATGTGTCAAAATGAGTAATAAGCTGAACGGGGGAAAACAGTGGTGCCAAAATTCCCTCACTTACCGTGATCGTTGTTATCTGCATGTTTGAGATTGTATACCTCTAACCGCGATTGTGGTCAGTTCAGTTTAAAAGACCATACGAATGCCCCATTTAGCTCACACTCCTTTCTCAAATTTCCTCTTAAATTGCACCTACTCTTGGGCCCAATTTGGGCATTCAAAAGCATTAGAGCATCCTCTCGCATAATTCCCCTCCGGTAAGTGTCTTGAATCCATGCTTTAATTATTGAAAATAGACCATAGAATAAATGTTATAGAGAAGGCCTAAATCTATTATTTTCAATGATAAATCTATGTTGAAATAAACTTGTGTGGTGGTTAGCTACTAGAATATGGTGTGCACGCCCATGGGGAAGCTTTGAGTACCCAAATTGTGTGTGAAGTTGAGAAAAATAAAGTATGCACACCAACTACTCGATCAAATGCCCAAATGAGTATTCACTAGTGGTTTTTTTCATTCTAAGGGCATAATCGAGTACCTAGTAAACTTGCTCAATGATTCTAGTACAAATTCTTGTTGTAGATCATATTTTGGCTAAAAAATTTAAATTTTTGGACATTGGAAATTTTGGAATGAAACCGATCTTAGGTACCGTGATCGCAGCACCACAATCGCAGCTCTATGTCCCGCGATTATGGCAACTGAGGCTGGTTTTCTGCCTAAGCCAAAAATTCTGTACTCCAATTTTTGTCCAAACACCACCAAGTAACCATCCCATGAGCTTTAGCGAACAACAAGGCTTAATTTGTGCATGTAAATGTCAATGATTAATATGGTTGCGTTCTTCGTATGTTTTTTAGAATCATATCATGGAATAATACAACCAAGTCTGATTCATGGCACTGAGTGCCACACTCTTTACTATGGTGATCATCCAAGGACAAAGTTGCTCCTGGAGAGGGGAATATGCTTGGAGAAAGTGCCGATAAAGCTTCCGTCATTTCATGACAGGCTTGTGGCCACGGGGTGGCGGTGCTTCACCCTGGATCCTGCAATGCAAATGAGCAATGGGTCCGTAAGTTCTACGCTAACCTTAGCGTAGTACCTTTCTCATACTCATCCAATATACTTATCAAGATCCACGGGAAGGAGGTGATCTTTGGGTCAGAGCAAATCAATGATATCTACGGGCTCCCAAATAAATATATAGGTGAGTTCAAAGAAAAGGGGTGTGAGCTGGGAAGTTGGTTGGCAGAAAGACTATGTTTCGGGAAAGAAGTCTCTTGTGCGGTGACCAAGAAAAACATATCGATGAATGACTTCACTGCCGAGGGTCAGATTTGGTTGGATATCATATATAGCCGAGTCTCTCCTTGCATCCACATGACAACATTTCCAAATTTATGGGCTTGAATGGTTGCTTGCATTCTAGACAACAATCCTTTGAATTTTGGTCAGCTCATAGTTTCTGACATAAAATTCTTTAGGAACCAGGGTGGTACACATATCTCCTTTTCATATTTGATTATTGAGGTTTACAAGAGAGACGGGGTTGAGGATTACTCTAGATATACTTGGGTATGCCCTGGTACCCCCATTTATCCTTTAAAATTTTAAGGTGAAAGCACGCCGGGCAAAAAGCAAGAAGATAAAGATCGACTTGGGAAAGTCAACAAGTGAGTAGCCTGAGTCTTGTAGACCATCTACTACCGGGCCTCTTGAGGATATTGGTGTTGATATTGCGGCTATTAGGGAGCTAGTATCGAGTTTGACCTAGGGGCCGGGAGAGTTCTACACCACTCGCCATTCATATGTGTCCCGATATAGTAATGAGAAGTATCGGAAGGACCAGAAGAAGCACTGAGATACCATTGCTAGACTTGAGAGAGCCTACTCATCCTTGGCGGTGTCATATCGAGATCTTTGGGTTCCACATGAGAAGATGGTCAAAAGAGAGAAGAAGAAAGATAAATTCTTCAGCAAGATGTGAAAGAAGGTAAATGTACTGTGGAAGGTCCTAAAGCCCCGTGATAGACTTCCTTCCCCCGAGTCATGTTTTTATGTTCTTTTGGATAATTTTTATTTCTTCTTTGGGTTGTAATATTCGGGGTACTCTAATAGTTCCCATATTTGCATGGATTATTTGTTTTTATTTTTAGATTTTTACTTTATCTTTATTTTGTGTATGGTGATATTGGATGAGCTTTTCCCTATGATAGTGATGTTGGGTATATTTATACATTCTAGCGCTACTATTCTAGCTTATTTAGTCTTATTTTGATGATGATTCTTATGATATATATATATATATATATATATATATATTAATAATGATATAAATGAGAATTTATGTGTCCAAGAATGTGTTTACAATGTTTAATGGTGGATTCACATGAGTTTTGATTCAATTTGAGTATTTAGAGTTCAACCGAGAAAAATAGTATAACTAGCTTGAGCAAGGTGTTTTTCTAGTCTATTGTGTTGGGTTTTAAGTGTTTAAATGAGTTACTAAGCTTGTTATTATGTATTTATATGTTAAACAACTTAGATATAGTGTTCAAGGGTCAATTGGATCAAGAAAAGAGTCAAAACAGTAAGTTAAAGCTCAATGTGAATTTAGCCTATGCTTAGCCCGTGTTTCTAGTTCATCGTTGAGGATGTTGTGTTGTTTTGAGATATAAATTATTGTGTTTAATGATATAGGATGCTTGATTAATATACTATGATGATATATGAAGGATTCACAAGCTTTAAATTAAGTGTAAACAACTCAAAAAGGCTTGGAATGGATCACGGAAGCACAAGATGTAGCATGATGCTAATTCGGATACCTGAAAAGTATTGGGAGAGTGTGAGCTTGTGAGAATTATTATTGGCGTGTGAGACACATCAATAGATTAAGAAGGCACCTAAAATAGTGAACCAATGTGAAGTATATACGTAGCGTTGATTTACACAACGTGATAATCGACGCGGCGTGTCACTAGGTTCGTAGACGACCAGAAACTGTTTCCTTGTTCAACAAGGCATGGGCTATTTCTTCCACTATAAATAGGATATTATTCACTTTTTCTTACTTACTTTTGCACATCCTTGGAAGATATTGGAGGCTACACAACTTCTTTTTAGGGGTTTTTATCATTCTTTTATTTTAGTTTCTTTCATGGTTTGTATCATCAATCCAAGGAATTGGATAATGAATATTTCCATTAAAGGCTAAAACTCCTATCCGGGGTTAAAGACACGATCATGATTACTTTCATTTTGAATTAAGTTTGTTAATTTGATTATCATTATTGGTTGTTTGTTTATTCTTGTTTTAACTATTTTAAGAATTAGCTATCCTTAAAATACATCAATTGTCAACCTTGTGATCTCGAGAGAGGGAATATGGAGATAGAACATGGGAATAAGCAAAGTATGGTTCTTGTTTCTTTATAAAATAAGGAATTTGAATTAGTATCTAGGACAGGGATGTACTTAGATGCCTTACTTGATTCACACATAGGATGATAGCTTTAAAGAACTTAAGTGGACTATTACATCCCCGCTCAACTATGTAGTTGTAAGGTTCAACTTAGGTAAAGGATTAGAGGTTGGGAAACCATGATCATGAAATTAACCCTACGAATCAACAATCATGATAAGCAATTTAATGAATGAAGTTCAATAACGTAGTATGATTGTTTGTAATCCTTAATCCCGGATCTTTATCCTTTGATTGTCCAAAGTCATTTACTTTTCCGCATTAGTTTAGTTTCTTTTAGTTTACAGTTCTTAAACCTCCTTGTTTACTTTTTCTCAATAGTTAAACTAGAATTGGATAGGCGGCAAACACAAGTCCTTGAGAGATCGATATTTGGGATTCCTTGAAGCTACTTTACTACTTGATAAGACTACGTACACTTGCATGTGCGTATGGGCGTTATCAAGTTTTTGGCGCCGTTGCCGGGGACTTGTTATTAGGAAACTATCTTATTTTTAGTTTTTCTATTTTGAGTTGTAAATAGTTTTTGTTTAGTTTTTTTTTTATTTTCCTTTATTTTTATTTTTATCACACTCTTCTCGAGATGTCAGTTTGGGATAGATGGATTCGAGTGATGGCAATTCTTGCTGTTTTTGTGGAGGACACCACCTTGTGGATTATTGTCCAGATTTTTATGAAAGTGCGTGGACGGAACCTTCATAATATGATGTGGATAATTTGAGGAAGTCTGAGTACTTGAAAACTGATATTGTGGAAATTATTAAGGAGACACCACTGCCACCATGTCGACAGTGGCTAAGCAAAGAAGTATATGAGGAGGACATAGCTAATTTGTGGAGGAAACACAAGAATCATAGCCACTCGATTATCATCTTTATCTTGAGACTAAAAGTGAGAAGGTGAATAAAAGTGAAGGTGTTGTGGATTGTGTAAATTTTGAAGTAGGATTAGGTAGGCCGCATTTGAAGCACTTTTCTACATTATGTTTAAATGGTGTCTTGTCTGTGAAATCATTTAAAATAGTGGAAGAATGTGAAGATGAGGAACACGAATCCTATATTTTTTATTTTGCACCGGTTAAGCAATATAAAAATACACCTCACTTGAAGAATGAGTGGTTTACCATGCACATTCCATTACTTGGTTCCTTAATTTTTATACCACCTCCTTATGATCGAGAAAAAAAGATGGATGCAATGTTGGGGGTGAAATTTATATCCTCAAAGTGGTGGAAAAATTTGATTGGGTCATGCCGTGACACTAAATTTGGCACTTCTTAGGAGGCAACCCAAGCTAAGGTATGTTTTGTTTGTAGTTTTTCATAGTTTTTATTTCACGTAGTTTTTATTTTTGGTTGAGTCACAGGTTAATGAGAAGTCTGAGAACCATAAACTTGAGCTTGAATCATGGCAAAGAATAAGTGTGGGGTCCCATAGATCTCTTTTATGTGAAGATGCTACTAGCTAGACCCTGAGGTGTAATACCCCAATCGTTCCTTAAGCCTAAATCTGTCTTTTGAGTGGATAAGGGTGACTTCTAAAGTGATTGATGTTTATATTATGTTTTATTTCTCTAATTTCTACTTTTTTTGTCATGTAGATAATTGAATAAGCTTTCCATCAATACTAATTTCATCGAAATCCGACAACGGACGAGGGAGTTATGGCCATTTTACTAAGCGATGTCGGAATCGCCCAGGCCTGACGGTAGACCTGAAGGACCGCCAAGTACTTGGTGGACCATCAATTGTCCCGTCAATCCAAGGTAGTAACCCCTTTTTCTGGCCATCGTGGGACAGCCAAAATGGTAGGCCGCCAAAAATTTGACGGACCGTCAAGAGGACCGTCAAGTCGAGGTAGGATGTCCCATTTCTGGCCCCCGAGTAATGGACGATCTGGTGGACCATCAGTTCCTCTGACGGACCATCAGTTCGACCATCACAGTCCTCGATCAACAATTTTCAACTCTTTTTAAAAGGGCATTTTGGTCTTTTCCATCCATTTTGGTTTTATGTATATATCTAAGTGGAGGAGAAGATTATTTTTCTCTCATTTATCCTCCAAAATTCTCTAGAAACTAGGGTTTCTTCTAAAATCCTAAATCAAATCATCTTAAAAAAATTCAAGAATCTTCCAAAGATCTCACCAAGTTGTTCAAGAATTAAGTTCTCCAAGCCAAAGTCATCAAGAAACTTAGCTCAAAAGTGTAAAGAAGAGTTTCCAATCAAGCTTGTTCATCTTAAAAATTATAATCCAAGGTATGTATGGTTTTGAACAAGAGCAATTCTTTCGTTCTTGTGCTTAAAGCTTTGGTTTTATTATGGATTTATATGATTTTGCTAGTGGGGTTATACCCAAATTACTTCATCATGAGATTATGAGAATATAAATCATTCAAGCTTTGTTATGCATGATTATTTTACAATATCCCAGTTATGACTTGATATTTAATATTGTGAATTTCAAGTTTCTACCGTGAGTTGGTATTTCAAGTGCTTTCAAGATATGTGTCAAGCTTTAAGATTCCTTATGACAAATTGGATTATTAAGTATATTGATTCATGAGAATTGAGTTGTTACAATGAGTCTTGATATTTCCTCAAAGTTATTGATGTTTCCATGACTTAATGAATTGATGCATTTTGATATTGAGAAAGATTGATTTGATTTGAGACGAGTTAGGAATCCACAAATTGATTATGATTTGACAAATGAGAAAGAGATTTGATTTGATCTTCATAATAGACCCTTTTGATGTTTGTGGTGGATTTTCTAACGTTTTTTGATCTTGTATCTGGGAGTAGTATTTAGCACCGAGCAAAAAATGTGGTATTTTCCCCAAAACTACGTGCTACCATAGGATTGATGTTGATAATTATGGGCCGGAGGCTGAGTATGAGATTGTGATCACTAAATTTAGGTTGTACTCCCTGGCAAGAGTACGACGCTTCCGCCAATGTGGGGTTCTCTCCTTAGAAGGGTAAAATGTTGGACTCCATGTAGCTCACATAGTTTATGTCGGTTATAAGAACCTCCCATGTCTATAAGAGTCGAGTTTCTTGATTTACAGAGTCACTCTGAGTCTTGAGTTGAAGAGTTGAGTTGTTTATGATGATTTATAAGGTTTTATTATATGATTTATTTACGATGAGATCTTGAAAAGTATGTTTCAATCTAACTCAAGCCAAGTGAGCCATCATTGTACATATGCATATTTTAATGAAATTGATGATGATATTTACATTGTTACATGCACCGCCACATACTCAGTACATTCCAAAGTGCTGACCCACATATTTTTCTATGGGCTACATTTTCTCGTAATGTAGGTTCAGGTACTCAGCCGCATTAGCAATATTCGGGTGCCTCTTTTCATCTGCTCAGTGGTAAGTCCTCATGGTTTGAGGACCGTGTTTATATTTTGTGATACTATTTTATTGTTATGGCTTTCAGTACTGTTTGAGTCAGTTGGGGGTTTTTCCCAATGTCTCCTTGATTTTGATGTATAGAGGCTTTGTCAGACTAGAGGGTTGGTATGTACAGAATTTTAATATTTTGGATTGTAAAGGCTAGTTTCTTATCTTATTCTAGTATGTTTATGATATGTTATTCTCTCTTATATTAGCACGACTATTGTCAAAGTGAGTAGTTCTAGAAGTGATGGCAGGTTTAGGGGGTTAGCTTGAGGCCGCATGTGGCCTTAAGCACTGTGTGACGTCTTGAGATGGGATCTTGAGGCATGAAAAACTTGTTATCAGAGAGCCTATGGTTTAAAGAGTCCTAGGGAGTTTGACAAGCCGCGTTACGTAGAGTCTTGATCATCGGTGTGTAGCGCACAACATCTATGAGCAAGAGGGTATGAGACATTTTAGGAAAAGTCATCTCTTTCTTTCAAAAGTCTATCGTGCCTACAACTGTTTCTCTCTGCTATTAATTTGTGCTTTATTATGATAGAAAATGCCTCCGTTGATCTCCTGAACGAGCATATGTCACATGCGAAATTTGGGGCAGCTTTTCAGTCGCTAGTCCAGGCAGTTACTGCCAATACTCAATCTAATATCCAAGCTACTGTTCCTCCTATACAAGAGAATAGTTCTACTGCAACTTGGATTCGTGACTTTATGCGGATGAATCCACATGAGTTCAACAGGTTGAAGGTAGGTGAAGACCCACAGATGTACTTGGATGAAGTGAGAAAGATCACCCAGATTATGCACGTGACTGAGAATGAGAGTGTTGAGTTGGCTGCCTATCAAATGAAAGATGTTGCATATGATTGGATGGAAATATAGAGGGAAAGTAGAGGGTTGGATGCCGCTCCCATGACTTAGTAGTTATTCCAGGATGCGTTCTTGGACATATTTTTTCTTCTTGAGATGAGGGAAGAAAAGATAGAGGAATTCATAAATTTGAGACAAGGCTCCATGACTGTTAAGGAGTATTGCCTTAGATTCAATCAGTTGTCCAAACATGCACCTAGTGTGATGGCTGACTTCAAGACCATCATGAGTAAGTTCGAGATCGGTATGTCGAGTTGCGTTGTGAAAGAGTGTAGATTTACTATGCTTAATAGGGAGATGAACCTTTCTCAGTTGATGATACATGCCCAACAAATTGAAGCTGATAAGGTGAAAGAGAGGGAAAGAGTAAAAGGGAATAAAGAGCTAGATCAGAGTAGAAAGGATTCAGTCAGTCCAGATTCTATGAAGGGGACCGCCCTCAATTCCAGAGACGTTCATTTATGCCCATGCCTTCCTCAGTTAGTGCTCCCACACTTAGAAGCAGAAAGGAGCAAGGGAACAGGCCTATCCCATCCAGGTCTCAGGAAATTGTAAGTAACAAACCTCGTCCTCCTTCATGTGCCAAGTGTGGTAGAGATCATTTTGGCGAGTGTTTTATTGATCAGAGAGGTTGCTTTGGTTGTGGAAAGCTGGGCCATCAATTTAGAGATTGTCTGTATGCTAGATAGGGGAGTCGAGATGCTCATCCCCAGAGTCAGGCTACCAATGCCCCTGCTCCCGTAGCCCGCCCAGTTTTTCCTCAGAGCGCATTTTCTAGTACTGTTGGCGGTTTGCGCCAGAATCGGTTCTATGTTGTACCACCTCACCAGGAGCAGGAGGATTCTCCAAATATTATCACTGGTATGCTCCGTGTCTTTCATTTTGATGTGTATGTATTGATGGACTCCAATTCAAGTTTCTCTTGTGTGATACCTCTGGTTGCTATAAATTTTGAGATGGACCCTAGACGAATTCCTGAGCCTATTATGGTTTCTACCCCGGTATGAGAGTCTGTTATTGCTAAGCGAGTGTATAAGAAGTGTCCTGTTACTGTCCTTCATCAGTTCATATATGCTGATTTAATTGAGCTAGATATGGTTGATTTTGACGTCATTCTGGGTATAGATTGGCTTCACTCGTGCTCTGCGTCTATAGATTGTCGTACCCGAGTGGTCAAGTTTTAGTATCCTAATGAGCTTGTGTTTGAGTGGTCCGGAAGTTCTGTAACTTAGAAGAGCCATTCATATCCTTACCTCAAAGCTAGGAAGTTGATTTCTAAGGGTTGCATCTATCATTTGGTTTGAGTTAAAGACACCAAGTCTGAGACTTCGACTATTCAGTCAGTTAGCATTGTTAACGAGTTTCCTAATGTTTTACAAGAAGACCTTCCAGGGGTCCGACCTGGTAGAGAAATAAAATTCGAGATTGATCTCCTTCCCGGTACTCAGCCTTTTTCCATCCCTCCATACCGTATGACTCCCATAGAACTTAAAGAGTTGAAGGAGCAACTCAAAGATCTCTTAGAAAAAGGCTTTATCAGACACAGTGTTTCCCCGTAGGGTGCACCTGTTCTATTTGTGAGGAAGAAAAATGGTATATTACGTATGCGCATTGACTACCGTCAACTCAACAAGGTGACTATTAAGAACAAATACCCTCTTCCTAGAATTGATGATTTATTTAATCAGCTACAGGGTGTAAGTTATTTCTCAAAGATATACCTTAGATCCAACTATTATCAGCTTAAAGTGAGAGAGTACGATAATCCAAAGTCAGCTTTCTGAACCCGCTATGGTCATTTTGAGTTTCTTGTTATGTCCTTTGGGTTAACTAATGCTCCAGCAGCTTTCATGGATCTTATGAACCGAGTATTCAAGCGGTATTTGAATTTGTTTGTTATTGTGTTCATAGATGATATTCTTGTATATTCCCGAAGCGAGGATGACCATACGGATCATCTTTGAATCGTGTTGGAAACCCTTAGAACTCATCAATTATTCACTAAATTTAGCAAGTGTGAATTTTGGTTAAGTTCAGTTGCTTTTTTGGGTCACATTGTTTCTCCCGAAGGTATTAGAGTTAATTCTTGAAAGATAGAAGCTATGAAGAATTGGCCTAGACCTACCTCCCCATCTAATATTAGGAGTTTCTTGGGTCTAGCTGGTTACTACCGTTATTTTATTGAGCGTTTCTCTTCTATCGCATCTCCCATGACCCGGTTAACCCAAAATAAATTTAAGTTCCAGTAGATAAATACCTGTGAGAAGAGTTTTCAAGAGTTGAAGACTCGACTCACTTCAGCCCCAGTGTTAGCTTTACCCGATGGTATTGATAGTCTTATGGTGTACTGCAGTGCTTTTAGAGTTGGTCTGGGTTGTGTGTTAATGCAAAAGGGTAAAGTTATAGCTTATGCCTCTAGACAGTTGAAGCCTCATGAGAAGAATTACCCAACCCATGATCTTGAATTAGCAGCTGTAGTTGTTGCTTTAAAAATCTGGAGACATTATTTGTATGGTGTTCATGTTGATGTGTTTACTGATCACAAAATCCTGTAGTATGTGTTTACTTAGAGGGAGTTGAACCTTAGACAACGAAGATGGTTAGAGTTGCTAAAAGACTATGATATGAGTGTGATGTATCACCCGGGCAAGGCCAATGTTATGGCAGATGCTCTTAGTAGGTTGTCTATGGGTAGTATAGCTCATGTAGAGAATGATAAGAAGGAATTGGCTCGTGATGTGCATCGTTTGGCTAGGTTGAGTGTTAGATTGGTTGATTTCGCTGAAGGGAGTATGTTAGTTCAGAGTAGTTCTGAGTCCTCTTTGGTCTCGGAGGTAAAGGAAAAGCAGGACAGGGATCCTAGTTTGATTCGACTGAAGAAGTCAGTTAAGGACCAGAAGGTAGAGGTTTTCTCCCAAGGGGGAGATGGTGTGTTGAGATTGCAAGGTAGACTTTATGTTCTGAATGTTGATGATTTGAGGCAGAGAGTTTTGGCTGAAGCTCATGGCGTACGATATTTTATTTATCCCGGTGCTACCAAGATGTACTGCTATTTGCGGGAAATTTATTAGTGGAATGGTATGAAAAAAGATATAGCAAAGTTCATAGAGAAGTGTTCAACTTGCCAACAGGTTAAGATAGAATACCAAAGACCCGATGGAATGATGCAAGAATTCATTATCCCTACTTGGAAGTGGGAGGAAGTGAATATGGATTTTGTGACTGGTTTAACTCCTTCTCGACGTCGTCATGATACGATTTGGGTCATTATAGACAGGTTGACTAAGCACATTTTCTGCCAGTATATACATCTTTCACCGCTGAGGACTATGCTAAGCTATACCTTCAAGAGTTAGTCAGGTTGCATGGATTTCTATTGTCTATCATCTCCGATAGAGGTACTTAATTCACTTCTCAGTTTTGGAGAGCCTTCCAAAAGTGTCTTGGCACCCAAGTTCATCTTAGCTCCGCTTTTCATCCGTAGACAGACGGTCAGGCTGAGAAGACTATCCAAACTTTGGAGGATATATTGAGGGAATGTGTTCTTGATTTCAAAAGAAGTTGGGATGAACAGTTGCCTTTGATTGAATTTGCTTACAACAACAGTTTTCATGCTAGTATTGGAATGGCTCCATTTGAAGCTTTGTATGGGAGAAGATGTAAATCGCCCATAGGTTGGTTTAAAGTAGGTGAAGCTGCTGCGATCTATGGAGAAATTTAAGTTCATTCGGGAGAGGTTAAAGATAGCCCAGAGTTGTTAGAAGTTGTATGCAGATATAAGAAGACGAGCCCTTGAGTTTGAAGTTAGTGATCTGGTGTGTTTAAAAATTTCACCCATGAAAGGGATGAAAAGGTTTGGAAAGAAAGGGAAGCTTAGTCCCTAATATATAGGCCCTTATAGAGTTTTGAATCATGTTAGGAAAGCAACTTATGATATTGAGTTGCCTGCAGAGTTGTCAGCTGTCCATCTTATATTTCATGTTTCTATGCTAAAAAAACACATTGGTGATTCTGTTGTTGTTGACCTATCAGAGTGCTTCGATATTCGAGATAGTCTTTCTTATAATGAAGTTCCAGTCGATATCCTAGATTATCAAGTCCGAAGACTAAGGAACAAGGAAGTTACCTTGGTTAAAGTTTTATGGCGAAATCAATCAGTCGAGGGTGCTACTTGGGAAGCAGAAGCAGATATGCGAGCAAGTTACCCTCATCTCTTCTCTACGAGTTCAAATTAAATCAAAGGTACTATTCTTCTTCAATTCAGTTGTGTATTCAGCTATATGGTTACTCTCTCTATGATTTGTGCATTCTGTGCAGTACTCAAAAGTTTAGAGTAAAGTAAACCCTTCGAGTGGGTCGTTCCAGCTGTGCGTCCTCGTTTTTCTCTTGTTCTTGACCTATCTAGAAACATTCGAGGATGGATGTTTCCAAGGAGGAGATATTGTAATACCCCAATCGTTCCTTAAGCCTAAACCTATCTTTTGAGTGGATAAAGGTGGCTTTCAAAGTGATTTATGTTCATATTATGTTGTATTTCTCTAATTTCTACTTTTTTTCATGTAGAGCATTGAATAAGCTTTCCATCGACACCAATTTTATCGAAATCCGACACCGAATGAGGGAGTTATAGTCGTTTTACTAAGCGATGTTGGAATCACCCAGGCCTGATGGTAGACCTTAAGGACCGCCAAGTCCCTGGTGGACTATTAATTGTCCCATCAATCTAAGGTAGTAACCCCTTTTTTTGGCCATCGTGCGATGGCCAAAATGGTAGGCCGCCAAAAATTTGATGGACTGTCAAGTCGAGGCAGAATATCCCATTTCTGGCCCTCGAGTGACGGACGATCAGGTGGACTGTCAGTTTCCTGATGGATCATCACTTCGACCATCACGTCGAGATAGAATATCCCAATTTTGGCACTCGAGTGACAAACGATCTAGTGGACCGTCAGTTTCTCTGACGGACCGTCAGTTCGACCGTCGCAGACCCCGATCAACAATTTTTAACTCTTTTTAAAAGAGAATTTTGGTCTTTTTCACCCATTTTGGTTTTATATATATATATTCAAGTGGAGGAGAAATGATCAATTTTCTCTTATTGCTTATCCAAAATTCTCTAAAAACTAGCGTTTCGTCTAAAATCTTAAATCAAATCATCTTCAAAAAATTCAAGAATCTTCCAAAGATCTCATCAAGTTGTTCAAGAATTAAGTTCTCCAAGCCAAAGGCATCAATAAACTTAGCTCAAAAGTGTAAAGAAGAGTTTCCAATCAAGCTTGTTCATCTTAAAAATCATAATCCAAGGTATGTGGAGTTTTGAACAAGAGCAATTCTTTCGTTCTTGTGCTCAAAACTTTGATTTTATTATGAATTTATATGATTTTGCAAGTGGGTTTATACCCAAATTACTTCTTCATGAGATAATGAGAATATAAATCGTTCAAGCTTTGTTATATATGATTATTTTACAATTTCCAAGTTCTGACTTGATATTTAATATTGTGAATTTCAAGTTTCTATCGTGAGTTGGTATTTCAAGTGCTTTCAAGATATGTGTCAAGCTTTAAGCTTCCTTATGACAAATTGGATTTTTTAGTATATTGATTCATGAGAATTGAGTTGTTACAATGAGTCTTGATATTTCCTCAAAGTTATTGATGTTGCCATGACTTAATGAATTAATGCATTTTGATATTAAGAAAGATTGATTTGATTTGAGACGAGTAGGAATCCACAAATTGATTATGGTTTGATAAATGAGAAAGAGATTTGATTTGGTTTTCATGATAGACCCTTGTGATATTTGTGGTGGATTTCCTAACGTGTTCTGAGCTTGTGTCTGAGAGTAGTATTTAGCACCGAGCGAAAAATATGGTATTTCCCCTAAAACTACGTGCCACCATAGGATTAGTATTGATAATTATGGGTCGGAGGCCGAGTATGAGATTGTGATCACTAAATTTAGGTTGTACGATGGCAAGAGACGATGCTCCCGCCAATGTGGGGTTCTCTCCTTAGGAGGGAAAAACGTTGGACTCCATGTAGCTCACATGGTTTATGTCATCTATAAGAACCTCCCATGTCTATAAGAGTCTAGTTTCTTGAATTACAGAGTCACTCCGAGTCTTGAGTTGAAGAGTTGAGTTGTTTATCATGATTTATGAGGTTTTATCATATGATTTATTTATGATGAGACCTTGAAAAGTATGTTTCAATCTAACTTAAGCCTAGTGAGCCATCATTGTACATATACATATTTTCATGAAATTGATGATGATATTTACATTGTTATATGCACCCCCACATACTCAGTACATTCCAAAGTGCTGACCCACATAGTTTCCTATGGCCTACATTTTCTCATAATGTAGGTTCAGGTACTTAACCGCGTTAGCGATATTTGGGTGCCTCTTTTCGTCTGCTCAATGGTGTGTCCTCATAGTTCGAGGACCGTATTTATATTTTGTGATACCATTTTGTTATTATGGCTTTCAGTGCTGTTTGAGTCAGTTAGGGAGTTTGTCCCAATATCTCCTTGATTTTGATGTATAGAGGCTTTGTCAGACTAGAGGGTTGGTATGTACAGAATTTCAGTATTTTGGATTGTACAGGCTAGTTTCTTATCTTATTCCAGTATGTTTATGATATTTCATTCTCTCATATATTAGCACGACTATTGTCAAAGTGATTTCTAGAAGTGATGGCAGGTTTAGGGGGTTAGCTTGAGGCCGCGTGTGGTCTTAAGCACCGTGTGACATCTCGAGATGGGATCTTGGGGCATTACATGAGGCCTCAGGGAGTATTTCTATATCTTACCTTTAAATTTACTTTGGGGACAAAGTAGATTTTTAAGTGTGGGGTAGGGGGAAATTCAAAAATTTTGACTCAATTTAAAATTTTTTAGATTAGTAATAAGTGAGATATTCTTTTTGGTGCTATTTTTGATAACATGATGCAAGTGAGTTTATTTGTAAAAGCATGTTGATTGATGTGAATTGCTATTTTTTAAACTCCTAGGCTCAAGTTTATAATTTTTTTTCATATTAGCTTAATTTCAAATTCATGCTATTGTTGGTTGGGAGTCTATGATGATCCTATTGAGTTGAGCATGTGCCATGTGTGTGTAAGGTTTTTTTTTTTTTGTATATTCCTTGTTGTATGTGATGTCTAGAACTTGCCCGGTGTGTGTGTGTGAAGCGAAATAAAAAATGTGGGTTTAGGAGATGATATAGGCATTTATTTGATAACCTTATTTTTTACCTTCTTTTTACCTACCCTTGTGCATTATCCTAGTTAACCCCCATTGAGCCTTTCGATTTTTCTTTGGAAACCTTATAAGTAGCCTAATTCCCTTCTTTAATAGACCATAATTTGATCCAAAAAACTCCTAAGTGCTTTAATAAAATAAAAAATTTAGGAAAGGAGTTGAGAAATTGAAGAAGAAAAAGGTGAAATTGTACCCCAAGGTAATGGTTATTGGTGTATGATTGATGTGTGGTGGATTATTGTGATATAAATTATGCTAAAAATATTGCCATGATTGTGAAAAAAAGAGAAAAATTGATTCTTGTGGTAGTAAACTATGTGTCCACCAAGTGTTTGTGAAAATACTTAAAAGAGATGGGGCAAAAATAAAAGAATGGGGTAGACAAAAATGGTGTAATTTGGTTGTTGGAGATTGGTTTTAAATGTTTAATGTACTGTATTAAAGCGCTTAGAGAGGTTAGTAACTTTTCTCAAATAGTTCCTACCCGTCCCTTAGCCTACAATACAACCCAAAAAAGTCCTACTTGATCCTAAACTTTACATTCGACTATTAGTGGAGCATTACACTAAGGGAAAGCCTATGGTTCATTATGTGTAACTTTTGAATTCTTTGTGAGAGTGAGCGTAACTTGATTTGTATACTCATTGTGATAATTGCATTATTATGAATGATTATGGGTAACTCTCTTGTGGTGAGGGGAACATGTTTGATAAATATGGGTGATTCTTATGATGTCTTTGATTGATCAATATGCATGATTTTGCCACTTGTGGAGTACATTCTTGAGGCTAGGATGTTTTGGAAGTAGGATTCTTGAGCTTACAATTATGTATAACATGCTTTGTGTTGTAAACTTGCATTCCGTATAGTCATTGTAGTTCTAGCTTAAACCTCTTGCATGTATTAGAAGTGTGGAGTCTCTTCAGCTTAAGGTGTTTGTAGTTAAGAGTTGTTCGAGGACGAACAAGGCTTTAAATGTGGGGTGGTGATGTTGGGTGTATTTATGCATTCTAGTGCTACTATTCTAGCTTATTTAGCCTTATTTTGAGGATGATTCTTATGATATATGTGTTAATAATGATATAAATAACCATTTATGTGTCCAAAAATGTGTTTACAATGTTTAATGGTGGATTCACATGAGTTTTGATTCAATTTGAGCATTTAGAGCTCAACCGAGAAAAATAGTTTAACTAGCTTGAGCTAGGTGTTTTTCTAGTCTATTGTGTTAGTTTCTAATGTATTTTAATGAGTTAATAAGGTTTTTATTATGTATTTATATGTGAAACAACTTATTTATAATTTTCAAGGGTCAATTGGATCAAGAAAAGATTCAAAACAATAAGTTAAAGCTCAATGTGAATTTAGCCTATGCTTAGCTCGTGTTTCTAGTTCATTGTTGAGGATGTTGTGTTGTTTTGAGATCTAAATTGTTGTGTTTAATGCTATAGTATTCTTGGTTAATGGACTATTATGATATATGAAGGATTTACAAGATTCAAATTAAGTGGAAACAACTCAAAAAAGCTTGGAATGGATCACGGAAGCACAAAATACAGCTTGACGCCAATTTAGATACCTGAAAAGTATTGGGAGAGTGTAAGCGCATGAAAAGCATTCTTGGAGCGTACAACACATAAATGGATTCAGAAGGAACCCAAAACAGTGAACCAATGAGAAGTAGATGCATATCATCGATGTACACAACGCGATAATCGACTCGACGCGTCACTGGGTTCGTAGACGACCAGAAACTGCTTCCTTGTTCAAAAAGGTATGGGCTATTTCTTCCACTATAAATAGGAAATTAGTCACATTTTTTACTTACTTTTGGAAATCCTTGGAAGATATTGGAGGCTACACAACTTCTTTTTTGAGTTTTTTTATCATTCTTTTATTTTAGTTTCTTTCATGGTTTGTATCATCAATCCAAGGAATTGGATGATGAATATTTTCATTAAAGGCTAAAACTCCTATCCGGGGTTAAGGACACGATCATGATTACTTTTTTTTTGAATTAAGTTTTTTAATTTGTTTATCATTATTGGTTGTTTGTTTATTCTTGTTTTAACTATTTTAAGGATTAGCTACCCTTAGAATACATCAATTGTCGACCTTGTGATCTCGGAAGAGGGAATAGGGAGATAAAACATGGGAATAATC
Source organism: Capsicum annuum (assembly GCF_002878395.1). Classification (NCBI taxonomy): domain Eukaryota; kingdom Viridiplantae; phylum Streptophyta; class Magnoliopsida; order Solanales; family Solanaceae; genus Capsicum; species Capsicum annuum. The sequence goes on along the minus strand of NC_061119.1, from coordinate 78,475,704 downwards.
AAAGTATGGTTCTTGTTTCTTTATAAAATAAGGAATTTGAATTAGTATCTAGGATATGGATGTACTTAGATGCCTTACTTGATTCACACGTTGGATGATAGCTTTAAAGAACTTAAGTGGACTATTACATCTCCGCTCAATGATGTAGTTGTAAGGTTCAACTTAGAGAAAGGATTAGAGGTTGAGAAACCAAGATCATGCAATTAACCCTATGAATCAATAACCACGATAAGCAATTTAATGAATGAAGTTTTCAATAACGTAGTATGATTGTTCGTAAGACTTAATCCTGGATCTCTATCCTCTGATTGTCCAAAGTCATTTACTTTTCCGTATTAGTTTAGTTTTCTTTTTAGTTTACAATTCTTAAACCTCTTTGTTTACTTTTTCTCAATTGTTAAACTAGAATTGGATAGGCGGCGAACGCAAGTCCCTGAGAGATTGATACTTGGGCTTCCTTAATTAGTAAATTGTGCGCGTTGCAAATGCAAAGCAAACACCCCCTCCGTTCAAAATTTTTCAAAAATCAAGGGCATAGACGTGAACGACCTTGTAACAATACTTTTTCTCCTTTTGTGACTCTTAAATATTTGTTTGTGAAAATTGATAGATACACTATTTTTGTCTCTCGTGAGAGGTGAAATTAAGTCTCCTTGGCGAATTTACATGCCACGTTCGGTAAGCTTATTTGTCTAAATATCATGTATAATTCTTCCATTTAGAACTTGCCCCATTAGTCTCTCAAGGATAATTTTGATTGTACTTGTTTGGTGAGATGATCCTAGGCCATCTTTGTGATATTAGAAGTCCACTCTACCCTTGAAAATATGTTTTTCCTAGTCACCCATTTTGAGCCTTTGGACCTTTTTTTGGTAAACATATTTCAAGCCGTGAGCCATTCAATTTTTATTCCTCTTTCGAATCCTACCCTCTTAGAAAGTAAAAATACAACTTGAGGCTAAAATCCTAAGTTGGGAGTGATGAAGATTGAAAGAGGTAACTTTGGGCCAAAAAGTTGTAATGAGTACCTAAGTTCTTAAGCATTGAGAACAAATGAATAAGAAAAATAAATGATCCAATAAAGGAAATAAAACCATGAAGTGTGCAAGAAAAAGAAATAAAAAGAAATTGGGTGGACTATGGAAATAAAAGTTGGCGCTTATGTAAAGAGTAAAGACAAAATAAGTCGCCCATGGTCAAAAGTTGGATGGAATAGTGTGATATAGATGTTCAATAAGGATATAGCCATATTTTTCCTAAATGATATCCTACGCTACCCCAAACCTGCATTACAAACTTAAAAAGCCCTTCGAGTTCTCCAACCAAGTATATTCATTATAGTGGCAATTGAAAATAGAGGCAAGCCTATGGCATGGTACTTATGGCATGGTACTCGAGAGTACTTGAGAGAGAGAGATTTTTACACTTAAATCCCTTGTTGCATAATTGATAACTTAGTGTGTGAAATTTTCCTTTTTGTGAGAAGGCATATAAATAAGTTGAGGTGTGTAATTTTGTTATCTCCCGAGAAATGGGGCAAAAGAAGTATGTTGGAGTTGAGGTAAAAGGTGAGTCACTTATACAGTATTAGTGATTGTTGCATGATTTTTCTTTGAAGTATTTTGCACCCCTGAACATTGTATTTCATGTTGAGGGAGGTTCTGAGAATAGTTTTGCTCATGTTTGAAGAGCTATTTGCGGTAGTAGCTAAGCTTGAATTCATTATGATTATTGGGTTATATAATTTGGGAAAACATATGCATTGTTTCATGGTAAGAGGTAGTGTTACTTGAGGACAAGCAAAACTTTAAGTTAGGGTGTCGATGAGTGGTGAATTTACCACTTATTTGCACTCAACATTCATGCACACTACTATGCTTTGAATGTATAAGTGAGACAAAGTTGTGATTAAATGCACTAATTTTCACATTTTACAGGCATATAGGTTAAGAAAAGGAAAGATATGAATGCAAGCTAAAATGGATCAAAAAGGAAAAAAAGTGCAGCTAGAAGACCTGAAGCAGAAACAAACCTCAGTTACCGCGATCACGATTTGTGGGTCACGATCACGGTGTCCTTACCTCGATCACAGACAAGCTCCAGTGATCGTGGCTACACGAGAATATGCCCAAGGGAAATTTTGTAACCTTATAAAACCGAACCCAATTTCTTTTAGAGGCTAAGCCCTTTCTCTTTGGGCATTCTATACTCTTGGAACATTTTGAATTTGAAGTTTTAAACCCTAATTTGGGTAACAATTGTATTTTTATTTGGAGACTTTGAATTTAGTGTAATTGAAGAATGGATGCTTTGAATAATTCCTATGGTATATTTCTTTCTCTTTTCTTCATGAGTAGCTAAACTTTCATTGTCTTAAGATTATGTTGAACTAAGGTGCAATTATGTATGAGTTGTGATGTATTTGTGTATATGTTAGTTTGTGGATGATGGGTTTCACTATTGCTTGATTTAATTAGTTGAAATTTGTAGGTGAAAGCCCCAAATATCCAAAATGGGTTTATGGGTGAAAACACTAAATTCTTGAAAGCTCACACTATCCTTGAAAGAGGAGTTTGGGTGATCACTTGGAACCCATATCATCCTTGAAAGAGAGATATGAGTGACAAAGCAATAGTGAACAATTGATGGATATAGTTTTCTAATTTTCACTATCTTAGACATAAGGGTGATTACGAAGTTGACTATATCTTGGGCATCTTCCTAGAAATAGGGATGCCCAATTGAGGTAATACCTGATTGTAATTGGCATACTTGTTAGGTACCTGAAAGGGTCAAGGAGTGATATTCTTGAGGGTTTGTTGACAAACTAGCCTCAAGGACCTTAGACCCAACATGCCACATTATTGATAACTAAACTTTACATCAAATCTTCATGCATCCATGCATAACTTACCTTTAGGTATGACATAATCCCAAGATTCTTCTCACATCAAATTTAAACCATGATTCTTATTTGAATTGTTGATTTGACTTGTCATTGATAAACACTTTCCAAAAATCAACCTCCCCTTTTATTCATGAGTTTTGTTTTATTCTTATTGTGGGTAACTTATTAGTAGCATTTAACACCCATAAGACTAGAATTCTAATTTCGCTCCTCGTGGATCTGACTCAACATAAGTTGAGTTATTGACAATGATCATCCTCTACTAATTTCAATGGTAAAGGTGGGAGTTATCACATATCTCTCCTTAATGTTAGGAAATCTAATATTCACTCCTCTTATTTAGAGATCCATCTTTGTGCGTGGTAGATATTGCACATTCAATTTTTTTTTTCATGAATTTAATTGGTTCCTGATCCTTAGCGAATAATATACAGAAACTTTGTTGGCTTAATGCATACAAATATTGCTATATTTAAATAAACTCGTCTCATATCAATTTATTTTTTTGGGAGATTTATTCTCATAACCAATGGTTCAGCTATATTTGGAGGCACACGATTTTTCACTAAATCAATTAGCATTATAAACTTTTATATTTATAAACCATGCTTTCAATTTAATAATTTCACCAAACAACCTTGCTAAAATAAAATTACAAGTTGATAGGAAAGCGCATGTGATCAACCATAGATGCATCTCATTTCATAGTAAGCGTTCCACATGACAGGTGAACGACCCATGCTCATCTTGTTGCATGTTTCAAAAATTAAGGGGATACGATCATAACCTTAGCCGGTATAGTATTTTATCATCAGAATAAGCAATATTAGAGAATTCTTGATGATTTTTTTATTTTTTCAATGTAAAACCACATGAATTCTCAATAATTTTTACATCACATTTGAATGGGGATGGTTAACCAACCATGCCAACTTATATATTTTTTGTAAACTTTTAGTTTACTGCCTCATGTGATTTCATCACCATGTTCATATTTGTATCACCAAATAAGCAAAAAATGGGAAGCCTTTCTCATAGTATTTATAACACATTTTGATTGTAGTAATATGAAGATATAACTTTTTTTATAAGTTATCATCTCAAAATAATAATAATAATTTCTTTTCTTGTCAATTTTCTTGAAACTTTCAATGTTTCTTTAGGAGACTTACTACAATCCTAATATCATAAAAAAAATTATCCCTTCGTATTATAACACATTAGCTTTTCGAAGCTATCAAATAATTGTGTACTACCTCATATTTCAAAAAACTCCATTTGTATGGTGACCATCTCCTTTTAGGTAGAATATTATTGTCATTATGATCAAAATCATTATATGCAAGATCTCTTTCTTGTTTTACTTTTATTTTTAATAATTTATTTTTATAACATTTAACATAGTTCTTTTTAGCGTATCATATTTATTCGATCAATGACAAATTCATTCGACCACACCATAATATCCATTTTGGTCATGACCAAAATTCTTATAGGCAAGAATCGTTTCTTGCTTTTATCCTTCGGTAGATTATGATAAGCCATACTATAGCATCAATGGCCTTTTTATACCAAATTAAAATTCATTATTTTTCTCAAACCTCCCGTAATGGTGAGTTTTGATTTTTATTCAACCTTATGTAATCACGTCTTTATCCATGAATTTTATTACATCTTCAAACATTCACTTTCATGAACGGACGGGTGTACACGATGTTTATCACAAGTCATATTCTCTTCAATAAATAGATGAATTCATTGGATGTGTTTTTATTACAAACCCATTATCATGTATTGTCATTTGTCATATTTATATGACCCACCTCAACATCACTTTATTTTGATAGAGGGTTCGTAAAACTTATCACATTTAGGTCGCACGATAAATACGTGCTCAATATCTTTCATATCAAATTGATGGTAAAATTATTTTCACCTTTTGAAGGACTGTTTGAAGAACTCATACATTTCTTTCTTTTACTATTATCAAAACAATGACTTTTATAATTATGTTCCTTCACGGCCACATATATAAAATCAAATGTCTTCTTTTTGACTTATGATGCACTGCTACCATATTTACATCAAAGAATAGAGCAAATCAATGTGGCAGATTACCCAAATTTTCATCAAAGTACATTATTTTGTCTTAGTCATCAATATTATTACTACGATGATTAACACTTAAATCCAATGTCTTACCAATATAAAGCCGTGTTAGACCATAATTTTGTGGGACTTAAATCCAATATTTTATCATATGCATGATACATCAAGACTTTAATCCGATGTCTAATCTCTTTTTGATTTATGAGACTTGAATTCACCATCTTACCCTCAAACAATAACACAATAGGTCAAATGTACCACACAAATTCACCATCGAGCTTTCAAGATTTTATTACTCTTGACAACCATATACTTTTCAATTTTTTTTCAAATTTATCTAGCTCGTGAACTTCGATCAAAGTTCAATAAAATCTTTTATAGAAGTCATATAAGTATGCAGTTCTTAAAATCTTATACAAATAAACCAACATCTGTAATAACCACAAAGCAAATAGTGTTAGCACTAATAACATAAATATCTTACTGATTATAAAGTTAT
>NC_061119.1:78449180-78467188 GCF_002878395.1 Capsicum annuum | reverse complement strand
TTGTTAAACATGTTGGGTTACCATCATCTCTAAATGTCTACCCACTCCCAACTTAGGCTAGTTATTAAGTTTAGAGGTGCTCTAAAAGAAAGGATAAAACTAGCGTTTCCTAGAACGCCTACCCGTCCCATCTTATCATTCAAGTGGCATTGGACTTTTCTATTTTAGATTTGGGTCTAGACAAATAAGCTTAGGCTTTCTAGTTAGACTCAAAGCGTGTCAAACACATACGACGTCAAGTAGCACATAATAGTCTCAAAATAAGCCTCATGGTTAATTAAGAATTGCTTAGGTGATCGGCACGCTAAGACAAATAATTGTTCATTTTTGTGTAATATGAGAATGATATCTAAATGTTCAACAAATCATTAGTATGTTGACAATTAATTAAATAAGTCCTATAGGCAGGATATTTAGCATTTTTGACCAATTAATTGTATTAAAAGACTAATGTGGTCTTAATATATCGAAATATGTTTAAAGTAGTTCGAATTTGTTAAAAAGTAGTTGTAATATACTGAAAAGTGATTCAAAAATGCCCAAAATCAATTTTAATACATTGGTAACTGAGAATTTAATAACATTCTGAAAATTATTTGTTTGAATGCTGAAAACTAGTTTAATGTGCTGGAGATTATGATATGGATACAAGAAATATACGGAAATTATTTTAGAATGCTGAAAAACAATTTTTTTTTTCGCCAAAAATTATTTTAAGGGTGGAAAATAAATTTAGTTGCTGGAAATAGTTTTAAAAGACTGAAAGATAAAATTTCGTTGCTGAAAATTATTTTAAGCGATTGAAAAATAAAATTTAATTGCTGAAAATTCATTTTAATATGCTGAAAAATAATTTTTTTTAATTGTTGAAAATAGGCACACAAACCTTACAAATTAACTAGTTATCCGAAAATCAAACACATAAATCAAAATTAATTTTAGACCAAAAGTTAATATAATCCTAAAAACGTTTTTTTAAGTGACCTATGAATCAATTAACAAATCCTAGATTATGTTTGCCTAAGTGATTCATGTAGCACATAAAACCCGCCCCCATAAACAGTGCCCATAATTTATTATTACATATAGAGGTTTATACAAGGCATTATTAGAGATTGATAAATAATAGAAAAGAAAAAAAAGACTAGACTAAGAAGAAATAGGTCGCCCTCCCCGAACTTCCAGGCAAACTCATCACACCCCAAACATTCAAACCATATAACTTACATCAAAAACCTATCCAACGCATGCATGAAAAATATACAGGCACCTAAATGCATTCTCAAATCCTAACGTCACTTATAAATATCACATAAACAATAGAGCATTTAACAACCAACATAACAACATGATTTAATGCAATAATATTCAATAGTTGAGGCAATTTAGGAAGACATACCGGTAAGAAATATTAGATAATAACAAAGATTTTAAGCACACCACGGCATAGGCAGAACAAAATCAAGTTGCTCCTTCCAAAGTCACGGCAAAACAGAAGACAAATATTGCAACCCAGTAGCAAAGAAAACCAGAGAAGTAAACTCAGTATTCTCAAAAAAAAACAAGAGCGAAATTTATTTATCTTTTGTATAGAGAGTATATGTGAGAAAAGTTGTGTCCGAATGACAAAAAGGGCTGACTTTATAGGCTCAGGGTTGTGATTCTTTTTCAAAAAATAAAAATGGAAGAAGAATATTTCACCAATCAATTAAGGGGAGTAAAAAGGGAAGAAAATATTTCTGAATAAAATAATGGAGATCATTTTCTCTAAATAATCAATTAAGGAGAGAAAATCTTGTGAAATTTACCATAATAGGCATTTAAAAATATCAAAAATAATGAATAGGGGGTCATCGCTTACCATATATAAAAACAAAAAGCAATTAATCATTAAAAAATCCTTAATCATAGTAATTTCATAATGCCCAGAATTCAATTCAAATCACCAAAATTGTACACAAATCAGTCCCATAATGTCAGTTAAGAATTAAAAAGATTAACCAACTTTTTATTATAAACATAAATCATAAGTGAGGAGAAATTTATCTACCTATTAATCAAACTTACCAATGTTAAATAAATTAATAATACAATCCACAAACAAGATCAGTGATTTCAAGAATTGAATAACGATTAGCAACCTATTAAAATTTAAAGTTAAAATTTAAGTATCACGAGAATTGGAGCTTCTCGCATATGTTAATCTAAATAGGCTGACAAACCTAAAGTGCAACAATTTAGACCACATATCCCAGACGAATTTCGTCAATTTCAAATCACAGAGTATGCCTTTAAAGAAAACTAAAAAGAATTGGTAGAAGATAAAATTAACCCAAGAAATCAAACCTGGGACAGATAATCGGTCATAAATAGTAACAATTTTAGCAAAAATTGGGCAGTGATGTCTGATATTGATGTCCTTTCACTGGTGCTTCACCGACAGAGGAGGGAACGGAGAATTGGGGCGGTGCCAGGACTCTGTTTGTTGTTGTCGTTGGCTGGAACTCACTGATCATCAACTCTGGTGAGTCAGTGGCAGAAGAGGAGCAAGGGGATTAAGGGGCGGCACCGGGTAGTATGGATGGAGCGGCGGCTGGAGAGGTGGTTCGTTGACTGGTTGTTTCTGTGGCGCTGACTGGTTGTTGATGTGGTTGGCGATGGTATTCCAATGAGCTCGCAGCTGTTGGTGGCTGGATTAGTTCAAACTCGTCGGCCATTAACTATGTCGAGTCAATGGCGATGTGGAAAGAGAAGCGAGGGAAGAGGAGAAAAGGATAAAGAGGTAATGGTGGAGGTGGTCAGCGAGCCGGCTTGTGGCTGCCGACGGCAACTTCTATTTTTGAGAGAAGGGAGATAAGAGAGAGAAAAGGGGATAGGGGTGCGGCTGAATATGGAAAATGTTTAGGGTTAGGGTGATTTTTGATTAAAAGAAAATAAAAAGATGATGTGATCTCAGTCGTTGGATCAAATTTGATCCACGACTGAGATTAAAAGGGTTTAAGTAGGTTTAAAAATTGATGATTTATTTGGATATCAAAATTAGTATCACTTTGGCTAAAACTGACATAACTTAAGTATAGTTTTGGCTAAAAATTAAACATCAGAGAGGAAAATTGGATGGAATTGACTACTATTTTAACAATAATAATAATAATAAAATCAAAGGTTTGTTGTAAATTAAGAGTATGAATATTTTACTAAATTACATAAAATGTTTCATTTAAATTAATAATTTATATGTAATTTGAAAAAATGATAATGTAAATGTAGTAAAGTAAATTGTATTTTTAAATTGTGAATGTGACACGTCAAAATATATTTGATACAAAAATAATGTGAAATATTATTATCCAAAATTAATAGTTTGATAAAATAGCAGCCTAAGAGAAGTATCTGGTGGTTAAAACTGGCGTCAACAGATTTCACTGTGCATTCATCTTCTAGGTTCCAAGCTCCAAATTGCTTTAAAATTCTTGTGTATCTAAGACATGTTACTCTTCCTCAAAATTTGTTTTGCTAATAAGATGAATTTACGATTGTATTCATGTGATTTAATTGATACTTTGAATGTTGGTTGAGGGCATTGTTGACTAATTTGTTTTCCCATGGCTTTTGTGAGCCATTCATGGTTTGAAAATGTAGTTTTGAGCTAATTAGGGTGCATAGGCATGGTTAATTGGAATGGGGGTCATGGATTTCTCCAACATTGAAGATTTTGATATTGGAATTGGTATAACCTCGACCCAATCTTATGAAACTTTATTTAAACATGAGAATATGCATATTGAACTACTTTTGGAACCATGGCATGATATAAAAGTCTATTGAAATATAAATAATTTTAAATTGAACCTTGGGTGTCGTGGATTCCCCTAAGCTAATGAATAATTGAATCTAGGGGGTCGTGGATTCCCCTAAATGATGATAAATGCTATAGCATGATGATATTAACTTGCAAGCATAGTTGGTATGATTATAGCTATGGTATGTGCCTGCATGGATAATTATAATTCAATGGATGCAAATGTGTAATTGTTTTAGTATGGGATTAAAGGGGGTTGTATAGCTAGAGGTGAAGGTGTCAATCTCGGGGATAAAAACACTGAAATCCTAGGTTTGTCGATGTGAGGGTTGACCTTGATGATCGTGTTGTTGTGTTACACTTGATATTTATTTTTTCAGGGATAGGCGAAGGGTTACGGATTCCCTAGTATTCCTTAACGCCTTTAGTTTGTGTGACTAACATGCGCTGAGGCTCGACCAGGGAGAGAGTTGGGGCCCATATAGCCCACAGGTACTATTATGATGGCTAAGATACACAGTCTAAGCTAATGTTTTACCTTCATGCTAAGCCTTGTTCCCTACCCCAGCAGGTTTATATATATATATATATATATGTATGTATGTATGTATGTATGTATGTACATTACTGTATGCATTGGCTTTGAATAATTTTGAACTGATTGGATCATGGCATTATTTTCTCCTTTTCTTGAGTTACATACTAGTACTCACCCCCGCTAATCTTCTCTAAACACTCTATTCCTACACGATGCAGGCGTCGGAGACACTTCTGCTATTCCTATGTAGTGATAGGCGATTCTTGGACTGTTCATGAGTCAGCTTGAGTGGTGAGCCTCCTTCTGCCGGAAGGCCTATTCCTTCTTGGTTTAGTTTATGTCATAGACTATTCTTTGGTTTCCTTTTTGGCTATTTCCAGGGGCATTTCCCAACTTAAGTTGTTCTTTGGATATCATAGGCTATGTGGATTACTATGGATTGGGATTGTTATTAGAAATCTTAGCTTCCTTGAGCTGTTTGTTTATCTTACTCGTGTCTATTTGGATTGCTTTTGCTGTCATGCATGGATTGTGTTTTGAATGGCTAGGCAAAGGGGGTGGTCTCTGGTCCTCGATGGACTTAAGATACCCGTTACAACTAGGCCCTGGTCCAGGCTGTGACACAAACCCAAATTAGTGGTCCTCCAAATAAATAAAAACTAATCCACACCTGGGATTTGTGGCACACCTTGATCCAAACATAGTTGCATCAATAGGTATGAGAAGGCTAAGGTAATGTCTATTCTCATCACCCAAACATGAATCTCTCAAGCTATAATCTTGGCCATGTCGATCTCGTATCCCTCCAAGATGCCCGCAACCAAACTAGCTCAGTCTGGACTGAGCATATTTTACCTATTTGTAGGACTCAACCGATGATGCACCAGTGTCCTTAAAGTCTTTACAGAAAAATTTAGAGTACCCATCCTGATCCATGTCAAAGGGCCAGCCACCCATGAGGCCTCCTCCTACATCATAGGAATAATCCCAGACATCTAACAAAAATGAGTAAACTTATCTTCTGAACCAATCTATTTTGTCCTTACTTTTTGCTTTTTATCTATGCAGTTATCAATCTCGATAGTGTTGGTTGGTAGCTGGTAATTCGAGCCATTCAGAAACCTGGAGATAGTTTGTGTTTAGATGTTTACCGAAACACCTCTAATCATAACTGCAGCTAAGGGGTCACCGCGCTTCCACAATATCCCATATGGATAATATGATTTCAGCTTTATCTGATAAGTGGCATAAAACTCTCATTCTAATATCGGGCTATACTATCCTGGAGCCGTAGTCATCCACTCAAAGTGATGCTGTCTAAAATAAGTATCTAAGTCAGGCATCTCAGACATGCCTGTAGTACTCATCTTGGGCTCTAAGTAGAACCCTCTCTTTGGTCTTTAGGTGGACAGGGTGATGGTGATGTATCTCTCATGTTAGTCAGGAATCTCAGACATATCTCTCGTACTTTTCTTAGGCTCTAAGTAAAACCCTCTCTTTGGCTTTTAGGTGGACGGGGTGATGGTGATGTCTCTCTCATATAATTCCTGGATCGTGAGGTACCCTCACCGATTGACCATGGGCACTAGAGAAGTCTCTATCTCCAATGGCTCAGCAGATGGGGGAGGGGGTGGTATCTCAACAAGGCTATCACTAAACTTGCGCTCCTCCTCCTTCTCATTATCTGACCTCTTATGCTCAGATTCCATAATCTTGGACCCACTATTTACATCATCATCTTCCTCATCTTCTTTCTCGAGGCCAAACTCATTTTCCTCATTCTTTGACTCACCGTACTCTTCAAACTGGGATTGAGTGTGTGGTGGTGATTAGCTATGGTTATAGATTCTTGGCTTAATAGGTGGAGGTGATTGTCCGGATTGAGAATCCTTAGTGCCTGAGGTAGCTTCTTCCTTGGCTCCATCGCCCCCTCAATAGGGTATTCTTTGACTGAGTTACTAGACTCATTGTTAGTGGCATCATTCCTAAGATAATGAGTGGGGGTGGGCTTGCTTAGTTGGTGTTTGCTTCTTGGTAGAATTATTCATAGGTGTCATTAGTACCTGTTGAAGCACACACGTTAGTGAATCCTAGGAAAGGAAAGAAAAACAAGAAAAATGAACAAGTGTTCATCAGTTGTTGGTACCCTATGAGACAGCAAACGACTTATTTCCTAAGTCTATAAGTCATACTGGCACTCATTGGGTGAAGGTGGTATATTAATCATTTATTGGTCAGGATATGAGTCCTTAGTTATTGCGTCAGACAACCACTTGTCACCAACAATCGTTGTCTGACCAAAAACTTTTCCTTAATGCATTCCCCTGACCAGTCACTACGAGTCGTATAATGAGACAACGACTCGTAGTGTGAGTCGTGGTGTTAACTGAAACCAAACATGTTTTTGCACCCAAGTTCCCAGTGGCTACGAGTCATATAACAACTCGTTAGGCGACCCTATAAGTTTTTATGAGTCCTTCAGATCCTATTACATGGATGTTTAGAGGGTTTTAGATTTGATTTTCACATACCCAATGGCTACTCAAACTTACACATGGGATTTAGATCGAATCTACACTTCTAATTCATCCCCACATCTAATTTTAAACACAATTTTCATTTACTCCCTCTTTTTATTCACAATAATCATATTCTTCAAGAACAAATGGGTTTTCACCCACTAAACACAAATATAACCAAGGAATCCAAGTGTTTTTCAACCATATTTCACATTAAAGCTTAACACTTACTTGAAGAACTTGCTTGGATCCCTTGAATTTTTTGTATTACCCTAGTTCTTGAGAGACACAACTTTTTGGGAGACTTGAATTTGAAAGTGATGTTGAAGGATGAATTTAAAGTGTATTTTAAGTACGTATTGAGCGGTTAAAAGAATGGAGGGAGTCATGTCCGTTTAAAAATCGAATATAAATTAATTTAGTAGTTTCTTTCCTTTTTAATTCAAGAAAATAAGACGGCGTCAACTCATTGGTCCCACGATGTTGGGAAAAAAATAGGTCATTGTAACGACTCGTAACTAATGGATACAAGTCATAGACTCCCCCGTTATGACTAGAATCTTACCCATGTTCTCCAGTCATAACGATTCAATGTGATGAGTCATTGTCACTGACAACGACTCACCTTTACCTGAGGGTGGTATGGGATCCAGCTCACCACAACTTAGGTGACGAGTCGTATGGAGACCCTATGACTCATAGGGACCCTCATAGGGACCTGGCACCAGAAAAGGTTTAGCTCTTTTTCTGCAATCTCCAACCCTGCACACTGAACACACAAGTTACCTTATAATGTAATAAGTATAAAACATGGGTTCCCTCCCACGCATCATTTGATTTAATGTTGCAGTGCCTGATTTAACATTGCAGCATGATGCAATTTCCTTGGCTACTCAGACTTCGCCCAAGGCTCATATCAACACATATTTTTACCTCATCAAGGTTTCCCATATAGTGTTTCACCCGCTGCCCATTCGCCTTGAATAAAGGTTCACCATCACTCTTTAGCTCTGTAGCACCATGTGGGAACACTCAAACCACAGTGAATGGTCCATACTACCTAAAATTCAACTTGTCAGGAAATAAGCAAAGTCTTGAATTATATAACAAAACCAAATCACCAGGCTCAAACACTCTTTTCTCGATTTTCTTGTCATGATACAACTTCATCTTTTCTTTGTATAGATTATAAATCTCATAAAAATAGAGCTGGAATTCATCCAAATCATTCACCTTGATCATCCTCAACTTAGTTGAATCATGCCACTCAAAAAGTGAGCTTTTTCAACGCCCATAGTGCCTTGTGCTCAAGTTTGACTGACAAGTGGCATGCCTTGTCGTACACAAGATGATATAGAGAGGAAACTATGGGGGAACTAAAAGCTCTTCGATAGTCCCACAAAGCATCATTTAACTTCCTTGACCACTCTATCCTTTTGGCATTCACAATCTTTGCCAATATAGACTTGATCTCTCTATTTGAGACCTCGACCTGCCTACTCATCTAAGGATGGTAATGTGCTGACACCTTATATTTCACACCATATTTCTCGAGCAGGGCCTTAAATAAATGGTACAAAAAGTGATACCCGCCATCACTAATAATCATATGTGGAGTACAAAATCGTGAAAATATGTTCTTTTTCAAGAACACAATAACGCTTTGACCCATATTGTTGGAAGGTGCAATATCCTCCACCCACTTTGAAAGATAGTCGACTACCACTAGAATGTACTTCATCCCAAAAGATCTAAGAAACGGACCCATGAAATCAATCCCCTATACATCAAACAACTCCAACTCTAAAATAGGTGTTATGGGGAGTTCGTGTCTCCGTGATATATTTCCTCGTCGCTGAAACTAGTCACTGGCTTAGGCAAAAACAAGTGTATTTTTATAAATAGTTGGCCAATAATACCCACTCTATAGAATTTTGTGGGTTGTGCAGGTTCCACCATGATGACCCCCAACTGGGTGATGAATGCCAAGCCTCAAGGATGCTCATTATATCCACCTTAGGAATATATTTACAAATAACTCCATCCATAAAAATTTGAAAAAGATAGGGCTCATCCCAAAAAAATTTCCTCACCTCATGCATGAAATGCTTACGCAGATGGAATGATAAAACTTTTGAAAAAAAATTACTTGCCAAAAAGTTGGTAAAATCAACAAAACAAGGGATTAAGTCTTGAGATGCTGCCAAGACCAGCTCATCTGGAAAAATATCATCTATATCAAGCTCATCCCATAACTTCTGCATTACCTCCTCTTCAAGGCTTGACAAGTGATTAGCAACCTGGTTCTCAGTGCCCTTCCATTCTTTCACCTCAAAGTCAAATTCTTGCAACAAGAGGACCCAATTTATCAGCCTCAGTTTTGCATCTTTCTTTAATATTAGATACCTCAAAGCTGCATGATCTGTGTGAACTGTGACTTTGGTCTAAATCAAATAGGACCAGAATTTCTCAAAGACACAAACCACCACAATTAACTCCTACTCCATTACTACCTAGTTCTTCTGTGTAGGGTTTAGTACCATGTTGGCATAATAGAGTGGATGAAGGATTTTCTCACATCTTTGGCCAAAGATAGCACACAAGGAGACTCCACTAGCATCGCACATAACCTCAAATGGTAAAAACTAATTAGGGGACACAATAATAGGAGTCGAGATCAACCGTTTCTTAAGGCACTCAAAGGCCTTGAGACATGCATCATAAAATAAAAATTTTGCCTCCTTCTATAAAATCTTGCATAAAGGATTAGAAATTTTAGAGAAGTCCTTAATGAACCTCTTCAAAAAGCCAGCATTACCCAAAAAGTTTCGAATACCTTTAACTAAGACTGAAAGAGATAATTTTTCAATCACTTCTATATTTACTCTATCTATCTCAATACTCCTATTTGAGATTTTGCAACCAAGAGCAACACCTTTTTTACCATAAAATGATACTTCTCCCAATTTAACACCAGATTACACTCCTCAGGTATTTGTAGTGCGTTGTCCAGATAGGCCAAACAATCATCAAAAAAGTCCCCAATGACCAAAATTCATCTATGAATACCTCAATAGTGTCCTCCACCATGTCAAAAAATATAGACCTTATGCACCGTTGAAAGGTGGCAGAAGCATTGCATAGTCTGATCGGCATTCTCTTGAACGCAATAGTCCTATATGGGCAAGTAAACATCATCTTTTTCCTGGTATTTGAGAGCAATATAAATCTGATTGTATCCCAAGTACCCATCAAAAAAATAATACAAACTCTTACAGCAAGTTTATCGAGCATCTGATCCATGAACGGCATAAGAAAATGGTCCTTTTGAGTCCAAGTGTTCCATTTTCTGTAATCCATGCAAACTCTCCAACTAGTAATCGGTCTCATGGGCATAATTTTATTTTTTCATTTGGGACCATAGTGATCCCACCATTTTTAGGCACATATTGAACCAGGCTAACCCACTTGCTATTTGCAATAGGGTAAACCACTCCAGTATCTAACCAGTTGATGATTTCTTTCTCCACTACCTCCTTTATAGGAGGATTCAATCAAAGTTAGTGCTCAATGTTGGAAATACAATCCGATTCAAGTTGTATTTTATGAGTACAAATACCTGTGAAATTCATACAATGTCTGCAATGGTCCATCCAATGGCCCTCTTGAACCTCTGAAACATTGATATCAATGCTTCAACCTGTATCTACATTAAATATGAAGCAATAGTGACTTATAAGGTATTATTGGCCCCCAAGAATGCATATCATATGTGAAGTAGGGGGGCCTTTAATTACAAAATCAGTGGCTCATCAATAGATGGTCGAGCATGAGGCATGGTTTTATTCTACAAATCAAGATCTAACTTTTTTGGAGCATAATTATAAGAACCCCTATCATGCAGTGCACTTACCATCTTATCATACTCATCTATGCCATTATTTTTGAAGTTTATAATGACTATTATTAGTGCCTCAACCCCAAGTTTCTCTTCAATGGGCATAGTCACTACATCATCATCAACAGTATCAATCGTGAACACCACTCTCATATCTTTTGATTTCCACATAGACTGGCATACATTAAAAGTAACTTACTTATTATTTATTTTGAACTTGATCAACCCTATCTCCATATCAACCAAGGCCCTACTCGTAGATAGGAAAGGCCTTCCCAAGATAATAGGGACTTTGAAGTCCACCTCATAATCAAGGATCACGAAGTCAGCTGGAAATATAAAGGATGAAACCTTCACTAATACATCACAAAAAGTACTAATTGGTTTTTTCATAGTACAGTCAGTGATCAATAGACTCATAGATGTAGGTTTGGGTGCCTCTAACCCCAACTACTTGTATACCACCAATGGCATGAGATTGATGCTAGCTCTCAAATCACATCGAGCTCGAGAGAAGTTGAAGGAACCAATATTACATGGAATAATGAATGCTCTGGGGCCATTTTTTCCTCTCCCAATAAACAGGAAGCCATGGCACTGCAATAGTGCACATTATCAGTGGGCTCAAACCCCACATCTGCTTCTTAGTGACCAAAGCCTTCATAAACTTTGTATAGCCAGGAATCTACTCTAATGCTTCATAAACTTTATATAGCCAGGAATATCGACTGTCACTAATTCAAGGTCTCTGACATTATACCAAATTATTGCTCTAATTTCTTGATTTCAGTAGGAGGCGATTCTATTTTCTGGGTCAAACCTAAAATATCTGCGTTAATTACCTTGAGGAAATTCTACTAACTTTCTAAACCCTTGACCATCTTTGTAAGAAACGCTTCCATCCTTGACTAAGTGTCATGGATGTCTGGTAGAACATATACACCACCCTTCTCTTTATAATCATCCTTACACCTCCAATCACTATCTCTGTCTCTACTCTAATCCCTATACTTATCCGCTTAGTAGTTTCAACTATGGTTTCCTTGCCTTGAGTTCCAATTATCTTGGGCAGATGATTGGTCTTTGGCTCAAAAACCCACCAACTCTCAATCTAGATATATTGCTTCTTCTTCCAAATAAGAATCATATAATCCAGAAGCCTTACCCTGTGTTTCCATAGTAGTTACCTTCTCAAATTCATAGTCATAAATTGCTTCATCAGTAACCCAATCTCAGTGTTAGTTATGCAACCTTTTGCGCCACTGTGTCATTTGTAACTCTGTGCTTGCTGGAAGCCTCAATAGCATAAGTACCACCTTTCTCCACCTCCTAAGTATTCCATCCTTAATTTTTAAGAGAGATTTGATCTAATATCTTTGATACTACCTCCCAATGTAAGTGTATGAATGCTCCACCAATAATAGTATCTACCATATCTTTGGAAATAGTATTCAAGGCTTAATAGAATATTTCAAGTAAATTTCTCCATATAATTCTATGATTGGGAACCATCATTAAATTTTTCTTAAACCTAAAAAAGCCTCAAATAATGGCTCAGAATACAACTGTCTGAAATTATAAATATCATCCTTCAATTATAGCATCCTAGCAGGAGGAAAGAATTAGTATACGAATTGTCTCTGCAACTTGTTTTAAGTTGTAATAGACCCATGAGGTAGTTCCCCTAACCATATTATCGCTTTACCTATTAGAGAGAATAGGAACAACCCGAGTCTTAAAGTTTTTTAATCCACCCTATCTATATTATATGAAGTGCAAATTCTAAGAAAATTTATGAGGTAAATGTTTGCGTTATTAGTCGGCAAGCCCCAAACACACCCTTCAGATTTAGTACTTGAATCATAGTGCTAGTGATATCAAACTTTACACATCGTGGCAATGCAAGAGGAATAATGGCTCTTGTCTTAGTAGTCTCAACATATCCCATGTCCTCATTTGGATCATCATATGTTGGCAAGTACTAATAGGTTAGGAGTACTTGAGATCTACCACTATTTCAATATTCATCAAGTTTTGCTTGATAATCTACTTCTTGTCTCTGTCTCCTGAGCTAAAGGATGGGTATTCTCATCCTTCCTCACATTGGAATTTGATTATGCTAATAATTAATTAGTGGTTTGATATACAATCTCCTGAACTACACTAGGAGAAGGGTAAGCAAGCTAGTTAGATTATCTTGAAGCCCCTCAAGATGACCTTTATGTTTGTGTTCTGTCATCCTATGATTTGGTTTTAGGATTCTCTCTGGCTTAGATCAAGTGAGAGTAAGGGATTGCCTTTACTCCTGGTGCTAGGCATACTCCAGCATACACCCAATGAAAAATAAAAAAATAAAACCCAAAAATCTCAACAACTTTAATCATAAGCTCCACAATCATATTCCCAGCAACGATGCAAAAATTTGATGTCGCCCAAAACTAAACCTCCAATAAGTATACCACGGTCGATGTCAAGTATTGTAACCCACCAAGGTTGTGGTAGAACCCATAAGGAATAGGTTAGAAATTTCTCATGAACTTGTTAAAATAATCGAGCAGTGCAAAAAATTAAATAGGGGGATTTGTTGTAATCAATAAGAAGTAACAAGTATTGAATGCTTTTGGTTGTAAACAATCTGAAATAAACACTAGGAATTTGTTCCTCCTAGATTCTAACTCCTTAGGTTTATTGTGCTTAATCCGACATCACAATGCCACACATTCAAAATCTAACAAGCTTGGTATTACCAACTATCTTATGAATGCTTTGGTAAATTTCACCCTTCACCTTGTGAGTCTCAGGGTGTCGCCTTACTAACCCATGTCTTTGATCCCAATTTAACTATCACATTATGTTTATCAAGTTATTAGACGAGAGTTGATTGCCTTGAATAACTATTGTAATCTTCTTTTCACAATCTTGAGCTCCCTTGTCAGGATGGTTGCAAATATGGGCACGTCCTTAGATTCTACAGTAGCTAAGGAAGCAAACAATATAAAGAAGATCACAATACATGTAACAACAATGATATAGAAGAATCTTACACTTCCTACTTTGTTACTCCACTTGGGTTTCCACCATCCAAGCTAAGGGAATTAGCCGCTCATAGTTGCAAGAAACTCCACAGGATTCATAAGTTAAAGCATAGAAATAATTTCACAAGAATTGATTAAGAAATCCCAAAGACTCAAATCAATTTATCAACCAAAAACCAATCACAAGAAAATTCTAAGATCAAAAGCTAATCTTGAAATCAATAAATATTTGTAAAAGTATAAAATACGTAACCTATTACAAGAATATCTAATGGGTATTTATAGTTTCTCAAAATAACAACGAAAACCTAACCAAAATAAAATAGAAAAATAAAGTCTCCAAATATCATACCTCAAGCAACAAGTCCTCTGGTCTAACGACGACTCATTGTCAGCTCAATTTCCTTCTTCTTGTGTTGGGTGATGACAACTCATCATGAGACCATACGAGTCGCTGGCTGGACTTATTGTCACTCCAGTGGATTTTCACCTTTTAGGACATTTCTCTTTATTGTCAAAATGGCTCCACATTATAAGTCTTACCCTGCCATGACGACTCATAGTCTTATTCCATTTCCACTAGGGTTTCTACTTGGCTATCTTTAAAACTTTTCCTAATTTTCTCTGAGCGACTCATACCATGACTTGTTGTCACTCTAAATAAGTTGTGGTTCCTCAACTTCAATCCTGGAATCAGCAGCCTTTACTGTTATCATCACAAATTACGATACGAGTCGTATAGTTACATAAAGACTCATAGTCCAGTTATTCCCCTTGATTTTCAACTCTTTTTTATCTCATTCCAATCTATTCCACTTCAAACCTAATTTTTGTACAACACATACAAAACACACATCATTCCTAACAAAATAACCTAAGTATTTGCATATTATCATAGTTTTAATCAACAAAAGAGCCATGAAACCAAAGTACATCAACTTTAGGTTATATGGTGGCTCTTGAGTATTGAGGACTTGTCACGACCCGAGGCTACCCCCTAGTCGTAGCATGGTGATTAAGGCCATAAGTGACCCCAAGCCAACCTATTATCTGGTACCTGCTATGAGCACTAAATAAAATAATAATACAAGCATCATATGCAGAAGGTACACTGATAAAATACTATTAAGGTGGCATACTAAAATAATACCCAACATGTCTGAGATGCTAATACAACTAAAAACAAGTCTGACCATCTGAATATCTAATTATCTGAAAGCCTCTAAGACATAAGAAATTGATGGGACAAATCCCCAACTAACTCCGACTAACTAAAATGAAGGAGTTACTAAAAATAACTATAAATACTTATCCTTGATGGATGAGAACTCACACAACTGCTGATGAGTGGTACTATACTGACTAAGGGTAATCGGGCAACTAAGTGTCTGAACCTATATAGTGAAATCAATATAGCACAAAAGGGAGTATGTAGTTAGTACTTTAAATGTACTGGTATGTGAGATAGGGACTAACTGAAATGCATATGGATATTGAACATGCAAAATAAATGCAGGATCAAGTAAAACATGTACTGAATAAATCTATAAAACTGACTGACTAAATAGCTAATAAACTGAACACTTGGTCATACAAACTTGAGCTGGTATAATCTAGTTACTGAACTAAAACTGTGGGAGCTATCATGTTACCAACATGCCACAATCTGAGCTAATTAAGGTCTAACCTGTAACCCTAGTTAGAAGGGTATTAGTAGCTTGCCACAAGTACCAACATTGCCCGTGTGGATCTACTAAACTAGTGTCCCAAAGGACTACGGTATAACCCTCTACTAGAAGGTGCTCGTGTCATTGGTCTTACTTGTGGCAAGATACTAACACCCTTCCAACTAAGTTTGCCTCTCAAAATACTGACACCATCGATTGGCAGGTGAGCCTCCATCCCTGGGTTTGCTCAGTGCTAAATTCTACTCCCAACTATACTGACACTTGTACTAATTAAAGTCAATTGGATATCACAATTGATAATGCTCAACATAATCATGACCAACTAAGTATAATAGTAACTGACTTATTGCTTAAAAATGGAAACATGTATAAACAGATAGGTATCGGGTGTTCATAACCCTCCAGCATAAAATATTACTTTAAATGCAACGAAATCATTTAAAAACATTGTAGGGAAATTCATGATTTACATACCCAAAATATAGAATATATCCCTAATTGATGAAATCCATGATTTTGAATATGGAAATATGTTAACCTTATGAGGACAACATACTCACATGGTTTAATTCATACATTAGTAAATTAACATGGTGTCAACTGAGTATGATATGGGTGATTGAAATTTAAAGCATGCAATAACATAACATATTGGCATGACTTGAATTCAAAATTACTAGGAGAACATTGAGTAAATTTGTACTTAACATTGGAATTTCATAAAAAAGAGGGAAAAGGGTTTATACATAAAACACAAAGAATTCTTGGAACTCAATGGGTGGAAGGAAGCCATTGATGAATACCCCACATACCTAAGTTGCTTGAATCATTGATAAGAACTTAAAATTGGGACCTTGAATGGTTGAATTCTTGAGAAGAAGCATGAAATATTGTGTTCATGGGAAGGGGAATGTTTTCACGTTGTTAACTGATGAGTAATGGGGAAAATAATTCCCCTATTGGACTTTAATTTGTGATTTGGACGATTAGGGGGAGGGGGAAACAACCAAAGTTTCCCATTGAGGCTTAAATAATATTGTAGGAAAACCCAGCCTCTGTGGCATGGGAGCTATTGCGGAGACTATACCCCATGACACAGTGTGCATCGCTAAGGTCTAGCCTCTGTGACATGTCCAAATTGCGGAGGCATTCTGCCTCTGTGGTCTAAAAACACGCCAAACCCCTTCCAAAAATTTTGAAACTCTCTCGAATGACCCTTTAACATCCTTAAACATATTTCAACTCAAAAATTAATGTTTCAAACTCAAAAAGGCCAAAATTAAAATTTTTGAAATCTTGGGGTCTTAAATACCTAAGTATCCTGTACTTAGTGTGAAATAAATGCCTTGGACCCCCTTTAAACAAACGTCTAATAGCTGGAATCATGTCTAGGACCTTGTGGGGTATTACAAAACTACACATATTTAATGATGAGTTCTTAAGTTTTTGGTGTCATTTATATCTTTTATACCTATGGTTTATAGAGTGTTATGGTTATTCTCAGTTACCTCAAATAGTTAAGTTGTAGGTTTTGATTGTTTGGTGGTGATCTAGTGCGTTAAGTGTGACTTTTGAGGTTTTCTGTAGCTTTGAAACCAATTTCTAGCCTAGTAGTTTTAGCCTAGGATTGTGATATGGTTTGGTTTAATAGTGATAGTATCATCCTTAGGTATGTTGATTTAGTATTTGGGGGGTATTGGTGTGGTTTCATGAGTTTTTTTTTTTTTTGTGAATTTGATGATGATTTTTAATTGTGTAGTACAGTTAATGTCTTGTAGTGTCTTGGTTAGGTTTAGGTTAGTCAATTATGTTCAGAACTTTTGTTGTGTTTGACCTAAATTTTGGGTATACAGAAAATATAAAACTCAGTGAATATGGCTTCATTGAGAATTTGGCCTTAGATGCTAGTGTTATGACCTAGACAGTCCTTATGTGATACACTTCTAGTCCTTTCATGAGACTAGGAGTTTTATGATTATGAATCCATATTAGAGTGCTTTTTTGATGTGTCTCGAGGCAAGTTGAGAAATGTCTTTATTTTTTTCTAAAGTTTTTATGGGTTGTATACTTATTTGTTGTATCTTGTGTATTGCTTAGGATTAGGGATCCTGCTTAAGTTCAATAACGAGCATCCCCACTGGTACCAGAGTCTTTGATGGATTGTAATTGGATTATTTCCTTAATTAGTTAGTATTACTAGTGTTAAATATCCTTAGAGTGGAATGCAGATAGATAACCTAGCGACTCTTGAATAGTTAATATTAGATGCCTATTTTAGAGCTTGAATTAAATCCAGCAGACCTTATTTGTGATGGTTGGATCTTAGTAATCTCTAGGGGATAATTATGATATATTGATAGTGACGGAATAATTGAATTTTAGAGAATACGCAGAGTATAAATGGGCTTGTATTTGTTGATAAGACTTACTATATGGAACAACTAAGTTTGGATAGTTCTGCAATATATTGTTATTGGGAATATTGTTTACTTTGTGTTGACCATGTAGGCTTATGTGAATATATTTAT
>NC_061119.1:78381863-78446180 GCF_002878395.1 Capsicum annuum | reverse complement strand
GGTGAAGCACCAGTGAAAGGACATCAATATCAGACATCACTGCCCAACTTTATTATTCATAAAAATTAAGTTATCTAACAACTTTATATTATAGAAGGAAGAAAATATATCAAGAAAATTTAATACCATTTCCATAAAGTTCCTCAAAAACTATGAATCCTGCCAAAGTTTAAAAAAAAATTCTACTACGCATAAATTTTAATAATATCTAACTATCAGTAAAGTAATAAGATACATAAATATATGAGATTTTAACAACTAATGATATAATAATAAACATAAAAATCTCTATTGTTCAATAACCATTTGTACTGAAATAGTAATCAAACTATAATATTAAGAACTAAGTCACGTCGTCATCTTTATCATATGCCTCATTACATTCCAGAGTTTGTGGGTTAATTTCTATTCTCAGTACTCCTTTTCTAACCCATTCAATGTCCTCTTCACTTTCAAATGTAGTATCATCTAGTTGTTGCTCAGGCCACAACTCCATATGACCTTCCTTATTCTCAATTGCCGATGTATTTTCAGCTAAATCATAAAGACCTCTTGGATTAAGTTTAACAATAATTTTCCACTCATTTCTCATAGAATGATCAACATAAAACACTTGTTGAGCTTGAGAAGCAAGGATGACAGGTTCATCTGACAATTGATTCCTTGGATAGAGTAGATGATTAAAATTCACAAGAGTAAAACCATAATCATCTTTCTCAATAAGCCCCTTGTTATTGGTATAATACAACTCAATTATATCTGTGAGAATCTCATAAAAAGAAACTTCTGCCCAATATGGGATTTTTATCTATTGAGCTTGCATAACTTTGAGTGGTAGCCTTTACCATAATACTACTATTTTGAGTTTGTCTCTTAATATCCTGAGAATCTGTTAAGTGTCTAACTCCATTACATATATATCCAGACATCTTTTTTGCTTGTCTTAATGGGCCAATAGCTAAATTTTGAATATCTTCAGATATTTGTTGACCGGTCTTATGCAACTTCTCAAACTACCATTTAAAAGTAAAGATGTGATTAAAAGATATCACTATATAGTAATAAATATGAAAAATATTTTAGCTGGTTCATACTTACATGATTTCTATACCACATTTGAAACCTTTCATTATGAATTCAATCCACATCATGTGTCAATAAACGAGAATTTTTATTCTTGATTTCTTTTATATGTTCACTGTAGATGTAAAATACATAAAAAATTAATAAACAAAATTTGAATGAAAATTACATAATAATTAATTACTATGCATAAATTATGATTTAATACTTACTCACGATATGAAGTTGTGGAGGCAGAATTGAATAAAACATATCTGTGTGCTTGAGCACGTGTTATGTCATCAAGCTCAAACATCGACAACCCGCTTAATGTGATATTTTATTAGACAAAATATTATTTCTTAAAGGCCGATTAGACTTAGTCTCCACATATTCTAAATATCTTGAGCATAACGTCATGCACTCTTTTATCTAATGTCCCTCTGCAATTGAACCTTCTGGATGACTTCTACTCCTAACATAGTTTTTAAGACTAAGCAAGAACCTACAGTAGAAAATTTTAAAAAGTCACTTATAATTTTTTGTAAGTACAACAAAAATAATAAAATGATAACAAAAATAATAAAATGATACCTTTCGATGAACCACATTGAACGATATTGTGAAGGTCCAGCTAGCATTTATTCTTTGGCTAAATGAATGACTAGATGTTCCATGATATCGAAAAAAATGGAGGAAATATTCTCTCCAAATGATAGAGAGCCAGTGCAACTAGATCTTAAAGCTTTTTTAAGTCACCAATCTTCAAAACTGTAGAACAAATGCCCCTAAAAATACTTATTTCAATCAGTGGCTTAAGGACATTCGGTGGCAGGAGATCCCGCAAGGCAATCGGAAGGAGTTGTTGCATTAAAATATGACAATCATAACTCTTTAGCCCATGCATCGTACGTTGCTTAAGATCAACACAATTTGAGATATTTGATGCATATCCATATGGAACTTTCACTTCTTTTAAAACTTGCAAGAGCATATCTTTTTGTGAATTACTCAATGTGAAACATGCTGGAGGCAGATAATATTTCCCAATAGCCTTTTTCTTAGGATGCAAAGCTTTTCGGATTCCCATCTCTTATAAATCTAAACGAGAATTTAAATTATCTTTTCCTTTTCAATCAACATTCAACAACATCCAGAATAAGTTATCGAAGAAGTTCTTTTCAACATGCATCGTATCAAAATTATGACGAATCGAACTGTCTTTCCAGTAATCCAACCCAAAAATATGCTCTTTTTTTTCATATATTTGGCAATAAATTATCACCATCCTCTCATATTCTTTTACGAGATTTAACCAATGGAACTTTACCAAATTTGTTTATAATATTAACCAATTGTTCAAGAATCTCAATTCCCATCAACCGTTTAGGTGCTAGCTCTAACTCCGTAAGGCCATAAATGCAACTTTATCTTTTCGAAACTTATGTCCACGAGGTAACCATCTCCTATGAGACATGAAATAATACATTCTTCCATTTTTCAATGTTCTTTATTTAGTATTGGTAAGACAACATGGACAACTATATCTAGTTTTCACACTATATCCTGATAAGTTACCTAGCGCTGGAAAATCACTTATTATCCAAAGCAATGTCGCACGCATTTGAAACATGTGATTCTTTGATACATCATAAGTGGTAACACCAATCCATAATTCTTTTAACTCATCAAATAAGGGTCGTAGATAGATATCAATATCATTGCCTGGTGCACGAGGACCATCAATGATAATTGATAATATCATATATGGTTGTTTCATGCACAACCACGGTGGCAAATTATATGGAATTAACATAACTGGTCATGTTATATGTGAGGTAGACATATATTTAAATGGACTAAAGCCATCAGAAGATAAACCAAGTCTTACATTCTGAGGATCCTAAGCAAAATCTATATTCTCTTCATCAAATTTCCTCCAAATAATACTGTCAGCAGGATGTCGCACTACCTCATCCCTAGTGTGACCTTCATCATGCCATCTCATTTGAGTAGATGTTTTAGCAGACATAAACAGTCTTTGAAGTTGGGATATCAATGGAAAATATCTAAACACCTTTTCTGGAACTTCTGATGAATCTGAACTGCAATTAAATGATCCACCTTTGAAATTTCTGTATCTGGGAGCTTTGCACACCTGACAATCCGTTCTATCTTTCATTTCATCCCAATAAATCATACAATCATTTGGACATGCATGTATTTTTTTGTATTCAAGTCCTAAATCTTTAATAATTTTATTTGCATCATAAAAGGACTTGGGTAATGTTTCACCTTCAGGAAGCACATCTTTTAACAACTCTAGCAGCATGGAAAATAAATTATTACTCCACCCATTGAGGAACTTGAAATGTAATAGACGAACAAGGAATGAAAGTAGAGAATACTTGCTACTAGGATATAATTCACGTTTCACTTCTTTCAATAAATTAAAAAATTCTTCAATCTTCTTA
Source organism: Capsicum annuum (assembly GCF_002878395.1). Lineage (NCBI taxonomy): Eukaryota > Viridiplantae > Streptophyta > Magnoliopsida > Solanales > Solanaceae > Capsicum > Capsicum annuum. The sequence continues at coordinate 78,442,644 of NC_061119.1, read as the reverse complement.
TCAAACCCTCTATTATGTTGATTTGACCCACCAAATCCTTCACCACTATTGTCCATATCAGCAAAGATCGATATAGGAGAAATTTTAAAAGCTTCATATAACATGTCTTTCATTTCATCACCTTTATCTAACTGTGTCACAGATACTGAAAAAGATGATTGCTCACTATGATAAATCCAACTAGTATAACTAGTTAGAAATCCATCAACCATAATATGTTCTACAATCAAATCTTTTTTGACAAATTTCATATTACAACACTTTCGGCATGGACACAAGATTGAAGATGCATTAGGCCTATCTAATGCCGCAAAATGAAGAAATTCTTTGGCTCCATTCTCATATAATAGATCAAGCCTATTCAATAAGTTTATCCAGCTCTTATCTATTTAAGTGTATAACCTATAATATAACAAAAAGAATCAACAAAATGTGAATTTTTCTTGGCTAAAGCTGCCTATATTATTGTTTTAGGCTAACAAAGTTGTACATTTTCACGTCTAAGAACTAAAAAAATACTTTTCAAAATTCTTACACAACAAAGAATTAGACCTCCATAATATCAAACAAAATAAAAAGCACATAATAACCTGCAAGTCAATGTTCTTCTTATAGTGTTGCCTTTATTGTATACTCAAAACTGTAAACAATAACAAACGTTCAATAAATATATAAAATAGATGATGGTTATTCATATGGAATTGCATAATCTGTGAAGACAACATAAGAAGTACTTCAAAAAATTTAAATCTTGTTCTAAAGAACAATTTGTGTAACTATCTATCTACATGTCACTAAATTAATTTTCTATAACAATCTCTATTTCATCAATAGATTGGTAACAAATTTCAGATTAGTAAAGACCTATATTAGAGTTCGTAATAGATTCTCCTCAACCACAGATAAAAGAGCTTTGGATAAAATAGTAAAGATTATGTAGGAAACTGCAGTTATACTTGATAAAAAAAATCGCAAAAGTTGGAATTGAAAGGAGGGAAGCCCTAAAACCCGAACTGAAAGGAGGGAAACCCAAAATCTTACCGCTAATTTTTTTCCTCCACATCTGCAATACTTCCATTTTTATTGTGCCATATCTGCACAATTCCATATTTTTGTAACTTTGATTTGTGGAAAAAAATGTATGAGAGAGTGGATTTGACCAATTTTAACACAAATGGACTGAATTTGAGATAAAAAAAATGAGCCAAATTGAGTTGATTGACAACATTTGGTTCTTTTCCATGGTGAGACTCAAATGGTTCTTCTCGTGCTTTACTAAAAAAAAATGGTCAAATTTGATTTATTGGTATGTGTTGTGTTTAGGTAACAATTCAAAAATTATTTTTGCCAAGACTAGAGCAACAATTTGTAAACAACCGAGCTTCCAAAAACATTTCTAGGTTAAAAAACTATTTTTATTAGTTTCTGCACTTTTTTCTAACGAAATACCTTAATTATCTAAAATAAGTACTTTTGGATAGGGCTGTGCAAAATCGAAGCAACCGATAAATCGAACTAATAAAAATATTATTGGTTTATTGTTATTGGGTTATTGGGTTAATAATTTTTTAATGGTTTTCTAAAGAAAATTATTGGGTTATTGGTTCGGTTCAATTTTTTCTTATTAGGTTATTGGATAAACCGATAATCCAATAAGATTATAGATATATATTAGATATTTTTCTTAATGTCTCTTTAATCTCTACAAATTAACAAATCTATTATTTCAATTATACAAACTCTTAATTTCTCCTAACAACATTTAGTTCAAACTTGAAGATTCTTGTAAATTAAAACACATTATGTAGGATTTTTTTGCAACTAAGATTCGATTATTTTTCATGTTAGTTACTACTATTTCTATTTTATGAGTATTTTCTTATTGGTTAAATCGAAAATCGAACCGTTAAGGACTAAAAATCGATAAACCAAAAACTGATAAAAAATATCTTATTGGTTTAGTTATTGGTTTAGCATATTTAAAAATCAAAAACCGATAAAAAATATCTTATTGGTTTAGTTATTGGTTTAGCATATTTAAAAATCAAAAATCGATTAATCGAACCAGTAATATGTGAAATCGAACCGAACCGACCGATGCCCACCCCTACTTTTGGATTTTCAAAATCTTAGCCGACCAAGAGTGGAACTACCAAGGGCACCATTTAATTTTCATCAACATTAATAGCATTTAACAATTAGCTATTTTAGGAATTTTCTTCAAATATCACTTATATTTTATATAGGACCACAATATCTCAACTAACACTCTTTTTCTCAAAAAATAGTCATACCAAATTCAAAAGTATTAAAAAAAAATTAAGTCTCATCTAATAATTATACAAATACTAGATATCGAGGGGGCATGCCTATAATATATGTTATTTTTTTGTCTTTATTTATGTGACACAAATATGATTTAGATAATCAATTGTATTTTTTATATATTTTACATATTTTAATATGTTAACTATTATAATTTTTAAATAATATATGTTACTCTCTTGACCAAACTTTTATGGTATTAATAGTCAATTATATTTTTAAAATAATTTAAGTTTTTAATTATTGTAATTTATAATATTTTTTCTTCTATTTCAATCTAAGTAGCAGTGGTATAACTTCTTGTCCAAATATTTTATATTTTTAAATTTTTTAAAGTTTTTGATTATTGTGATTTATAGTATTTTTTATATTTTTTTTAAATATATAAAAAAATTAAGAAATTAAGATAAATAAATTAAAGCAAAGGATAAAAGACCAATGAAATTGTGTCAAAGCAGGCAACATATCAACATATTTGTTTTGACACTTCTTCATTGGGCCTTTTGCACTTTATCATATAGAAAACTTACATTAAAAAAGTTATATATATAATAAAGGGGAATAGTCTAGCATGAGGTTATGCCAAGTGTGACATCTTGAGAACTAGCATTTTACAATAAAAAATTATTTTGTATATTATTTATTAATTGAAAAAGGGTCAAAATACCCTTAAACTATTTAAAATGGAGCAAAAATACCCTTTGTTAATTTTTTAGATCAAAAATATCCCTCCATTAACTTTTTAGCTCAAAAATAACCCCCTCTCTAACTAAATGACACCAAGCATGTCGTGTGGACAATAAAACCACTAGACAATCCACGTCAGCATCCACGTGAAAAATCCCCTCATTTTTATTTAAAATTTATTCAAAAATTCCCAATTCAATAATAGGTAATTTAATCAAGATAAAGAAAAGAAGTAATCTTTTCACTATAAAATTCTACAAGACATGATTTCGAGCAAAAATAAAAACCTAAAAGCAATGGACAAAAGAAGTGAAATTACCATAGCAAGTAATTTCGAGATTGGATGAAGATCGCTCTTCCTCAATATCTAAAATGTAAAAATAATTAAGTTTGATCAAAACGCCATTTCAAAATAATAAAAAAATCATGAAAAAAATGTCATCTCCTAAAATATGTAAATAATCGATTCAAATAATATAACTAATATTATTATAAAAAATAAATATTTATTATCACTATAATTGAGGAAATCAAAACAAATGTAGGATACTTATCTAAAAGATATCTTCCCTAAAACGAATAATAATATCAAATAAAAAAATATTTATGATTTTATTACAATTGAATAAATTCAGAAAGTACTACAAGAAAATTCAATTAAGAGAAAAAACTACTACAAGAAAATTCAATTAAGAGAAAAAACTATTTTAATCAAGCAACATATATATATATATATATATATATAGAGAGAGAGAGAGAGAGAGAGAGAGAAAGAAATTTATGACCAATTATAAGAGTCTTTTCAAAAAAATAATATTATGAAAAAGATGGCATTCCTTGAAATATGTAAGCAATTAATTTAAATAATATAAATAAAAATAAACATTTATCATTTCATTACAATTGAGTAAATCAAAAATGTATTACAAGAAACATCAATAATAAAGATCAATCAGTAAATAATCAAAAGCAACTTATATGAAAAATATTATTATATCCAAAGAATAATTGAAAAATTCAAAATATCATGAAAAATATGTCATCCCCTAATATTTAAATAATTAATTTAAATAATACTATTTAAAAAAATATGTTTCAATATAATTAATTGAATCAAGAAAGTATTTTACATGCATAAAAATGAAAACTTTCATCTTCATATTTAAAGAATTTATAAAAACAAAGAGTAAATATATTATTCGAATTTGACAAGTAGAATCTGCAATTCTTTATGATCTTCTTAGATTTTTTTGAGAGGGGCATTGCCACACATATTATAGATGAATACAAATCACAATATATTATCTAATATTTCATTCGCATCGAGCGAGTACTAATGCTAGTATATTATTAAAAAATAAATTATTATTTTAAGTTAGCCAGATTGATTTTTACCAATTTTCTAGGAAAAATTGGCCCAATTATCTCGATCTGAGCAAATATTTGGCCAAATATGATGTGGTGTTTATTGATTTTTGAATTTATCCAAATATCGTTCAACTTGCTCATTGACAACCTTCTTTTTTAGTAAGCACTAAAATGTATTTGGTTGAACAATATTTACTTTGGTATGTAACTAAATTATTTCGAGATCATAATAGCCCTAGGATCATACTATCTAGACCGACCAGTTATCCTATATGGGAGGTGGCATCATAAGGTAATTTTGATTTAAATCGTATTGTACTCCGGAGAAAATTAAAATGTTTGCCAATAAATAGTGATGCATAACTTAAAAAGATTTGTAAAATTAGGACTAGATATCTGTAATTAGTGATTAATAATATGTTTTAACAATAATTTTGTCAATTGTTGTTAAAAATGATATTTGCAGTAAATATCTAATTTATCCGACATTTATATCAAATGACACTATTTTCGTATCATTTTAGCTAAATGTCGCTGAAATCAACTACATTGACAGCAAACGTCAAATATATTCAACGTTTGCATCAAATTTAACTATTTATCGACATTTTTGTTAAATGATGCTAAAATCAACGACTTTTGCAACAAATGTCATTATTTTATTGATATTTTGATATCAAATGTCTTCGCTTTTACGATAATTGATATCAAATATCGTCTCTTTTACGACATTTGATATCAAATGTCATTATTTTACGATAATTGTTCATAAATATCGAGAAATTCTTTATTTTCCGACATTTATTTCAAATGTCGCCAAATAAATGTCATCATATCTCCATATTCTTGTAGTTTCAACAACTTTACGGACTAGAGCTTGTGCATATCCAATGCCCCTAAGACAAACTTGAATTTCTATGGCATTTCCATCTCTACCCCTAACATTTTCCCTTGGCCATGACTTCATTCTCTATCACATCCTTTTGGCAACGACACTTGCTTATAGGAAATAGGTACCAATGTTAATGCTTCTTGATTATTAGCAATTGTTATCTCGATGTTGTTGGCAATAGATGATAAGATTGACCTTGTTCGATCCATTGCATTTTGAAACATGAGATAAAGGGTTTTTAGAACTCTAAGAGTGTAAGCCTAAGGTATGATGAAGAATCAAAGCAAGTAATTGATCCTAACATGTCATGCATCCTCCAAATATAAGTATGGTGCACAACATATTTGGGACTTTACTAGACATTACTAATGACTTCCTAAACTTACATGTTTTAATGCCAATTTTTCACATCCCAAAACCGGGGCGAGATGTGATTGAGAAACCCAATCATAAATTCTTTTTGAGATAATCTTTACAACTGAATATTTGAGAATAATAATTATTTAACAAAGACAAAAATAATTAACTAAGTAATTAATGAAGAACAAAATGTGGAAATGCCAACAAACATATGTGTCTGTAAGAATTGTGAATACAATATACTCTTCGAGGCATTCTCAGAGTACTAATAAAATTGAAAGCAACTAAAAAAAAGAATCACCCATTGAAAAGAAAGGAGAGGTAAGATAGACTATAACTTAGGCTAGCTGGCGATATGAAATGTAATTATCAATATCTACATTTAAAAAATAAAAGTAGAACCTTTTGTCTAAGTACCACCATATAATATCTAGTAAGTCTCATAGATTACCTCCTAAAAAAGCAAAGAAAGATATTTTTAGGGTAACAAGAACATAATAACTAAGAAAGTACAATTTGAAAATGATCATATGAATCATTTAAGTTTGTTAACTAAAGTAAGTTGAAAGTTGAGACGGTAATATGAAACTAAAACTTGAATTATTTTAAGAAACATGACTTCTCTAGTAAAGTGTTACACTAGTGTCTCTACATATGTGAGATTTAAGGGTGTCGGCTTATCTCCCAAGAAAGAATGGTCCCTATAAGTGTGGGATATCTAACCTTGGCCCTCGTGGAACTCACGTAAAGAGAGGTTGGCTAGCTCTCTGTTAAGTTTGAATGTGATCATACAAGTAACTAAACATGAAATAAACATAAATATTGCAAGCAATTGCATATAACAAGTTATGGTTAATCAAACACAAAAATAATTTCCTTTTTGAAGACCCCTAGATTTGTCCCTCCATCTGTTCTTGTATTCTTGATCATCGTTCTAGTGTCAGTTGATTATAATTAGCATAAGTATAATTGAGTTCTTACCTTGGCTAAATTGATGAAGTCCTAGCTAGCCCACATTTTTTCCTTCAAAGATTTTAAAAACTAAGAAAATAAAGTGTTTTTTCTTTCTCCGATGCAAACCTCATTTTTGTACGTCGCACATGTATCACATTAGGCAAACTAAATTTCTCCATCTGTTGTGCAACACATAATGATAATGCCAAGCTTATATGTAATTTTCCATAGGTGTTGTGCGGTGTTTGGAGAAAAGAATGGACAATTGGTCTCATTATATGGCTCTTGGGTATAACTAAACCCTAAAAGCTAGCTTATAAAAAGAGGATTGCTTTAGTCCATATAAGTAGAGTGCCAGTCTATTTCTCAACCAATGTGGGACTTTTAGCCACTCTAACACCCCCTTCACGCTAGGGCCCAACTAGACCATGGATCGAGAGCTTTAACGGGAATGTACCTGGTTCTAATTCATGTAAAGATATGACACCTGAGCCTAACTTAACCCCAAAAGCTAGCTGAGGATTGCTCAAGTCCATATAAGCAAACCACCAGTCCTTCCCAACCAATGTAGGACTCTAAACCCACTTTAACACTCCCTTCACGCCTAGGCCTAACTGGAGCATGGACTGGGAGCCCAAAGAAAAGTGGACCTGGCTCAATCTGATACCATGTAAAGAAGGAATATTGGGTTTAACTCAATCCTAAAAGATAGATTATGATCATAGGATTGCCCAAGCCTATATAAGCAGACAGTCAGTCCATTCTCTAATTAATGTGAGACTTTCACCCACTCTAACAATACAACCATAACCCTTTTAACACTTTAATTAATCTATTTTATTCCTATTCGGGTTTTATTCAGGTTCTATGAGGTTTCATTTGTCCATTTTGATTAGTTTAAGCCTCTTTGTCATTTTCACTAAGGGTGTGTCCCATGGAGGAAAACATTTTCTAGAAATTTGTTTCACATTTCTCATGTTCGTTTGACTAAAACTTTTGGAAAATGTTTTTTCTAGGAAAACAAGTTCCTCCAAAATAAGAAAAATGACTTTCTTAATTAACTGTGAAAAACAAGTTGCAATGTATCATACCACTATCAAATCACCCACTCTAGTTTTACCCTAACAACCATCTACCACTCTTGAAACATAATTTTTTTCTTAACCCCCACCGCCCATCTCTATCACCAATGCTCCCTCCCCTTCCCCCCTCCCTTTCCCCTACTAAAAAAATATTTTTTATAAAAATAAATTTAATTTTTTCCTACCCCACTCCTACAAACCCTAACACCTACCTAGCCCCCACCTGCCCCCACCTTCCAAAAGTTAATATTTTTTAAATTTTCTACTGACATGACCCAACCCAGAGCCTTATCGTAATGGGTATTTCAAGCCCAACCAGGACCAGGGATTGCCCCTATTACCCAAACTAACCATCCATGCCCAGCCTTAGATAGGCTAAATTTTGAGCGTATAACAAAATAGCATAAATCTTCTCATGAAAACTCAGGGATAGGATCACAACTGTGATCGACCCAACCGAGTCCAACCATACCAAATCAACCATCCAACCATCCAACCATACCAACCAAACCATAGGCTATAAACCAAGCTACAATAAAAAAGAAAACCAAAACATAATATGATAATTAATCCCAAAATATAATAATATGGAACAGTGAGAAATCATGTTTGATGATGTCAGCCTCCCAACTTATTCTAATGCTAAGGCCAACACCAACAATGATCCCTCTTATACTAACACCCAGAAGTACCACAAAGTCTCTATCCAAAATAGAAAATAAATCCAGTTGGGACATGCCCCTAACCATGGCCAAAACAAAGCCAAAACGTCTAACAATATCTATAATATGAAATGATGCCTTTCGAAAGGATGAAAGCTCACCACTTTAGTCCAAGTGTTATCCCCGAGTCAATCACTATATAGAAGGAGTCGAACGACCGGTTCCTGTATAGCATGGGTATACAGCTTCCAGTAGATAGGTTAGCGAATGACCGCTAGCATGAAACTTAGGATAAGAATAAAATAATGTTAGTTCTAAGACCAAGTAAAACCATCCAATACATATGTATATATATATATATAAGTACTAGGAAAGGGAACCTAGTTTGGCATGCTTTTAAAGCCTTTACCTGGGTTGTGTATCTTGGCCATCCTTCCATCCAAAGGTAATATGGGTTCAGCCCCCTCTGTTGAAAAGGCCCCAGTGCGTATAGCTACATGACCAGGGAAGTATCCCATGGGATGACTAGTACATCCCCTAATATAAAATGTGACACATGTGTATGGTCATCAAGACCCCTCATATTGGCAAATATGAGTTTCCAGTTTTAGTCCCCCCCCCCCCCGAACCTCCATCTTCCATGGCTTAGATACACATTCCGCCATTAATGCCCAATTAAAACCATTTCCAAATAATCAAACCATTTACTATTTTATTTAACCGATGCCAATGTTAGTGCTATCATCACACCACCCCATTACTTGTAAGCAATATTCATATCCAAACCATTTAGGTTAAGGGAACTTTCATGTGCCCTTCCATATACCATATTAAACCACTTGGGAGACTTTCATGTTTCCCAAGAGCATAACAATTTAGCCTTTAGCATTTTCAAACCATTTAAACCTTTAATACATAAGCTAAAAATAAGCACGAGTTCCATTAAAAGAAGTCAATACAATGAATATACTTTTATAAGCATTTTATCAAACACCTTGGGGGCATAATTTAACCAAAACCAATTTCAAAGACCATTAAACCATTACCATGCAATCCAATTGTCCAAAACCACCATTAATGTATATAAAAGCATAATTAAAACCATATGAAACCGTAACCAAGCATTTAATATCAAAACCCCTAAATAATAGTTGAAAATCATAATCATGAAATAGTAAAATCATGAAATCAATCATATAAATTATGCCTTTAGTTGAAATTACAATGAGGGAAGAGAATCATGCCTTGTATCAATGAATTGATGAAAAGAAATCACCAACACAAGCTCCAAAGCAATTCTTTAGTTTAAACCCTAGCTCTCTTGCCCCAAAAGCTCTTTAGAGAATTATGTAGTTTTTGGAATAGTTTCTAAGGATTAATGAATAGAATAATAGGGTAAATAACCTCCTAAGTGTATTAGAAGTCATGGGTCCTCATTAGGGTAAGTAGGAAAATGTCCAGAATACTCTCACTTAAGTTGCATAAAATCCTATCACAGTGATATGACTGACCCTTATAAGTTGTACCCCTCCAATACGGTTGGTTTCCACTACTCGTATCCAAGCCTCACCCCTTGGATTAGACGCTGTCTAATATATGAATCATCCAATCATGTTGTAATCATAACATACGATCCATACCCATGACCCGTATGTGCTCAGAATGGATGAAAAAAATGAGTATTGTCAATATAATATAGGGTAATCAATTAAAAGTATTGCTAGAAAAAAGGATCTAATATTTATTGAACCAGTGTCGGAGACTGAGATAGCTAAAGAAATGGGGCAGCCATCTGAAATTAAGAGGGTACGGCAAATAAGAAGAGAATAATTAAAATCAAAACTAGTTTCCTGTGATACAATGCCTCTATGAATGAGGTAAATGTCAAGTTGATTTTCCTTGACAAAGAAAATATGGTAAAGTGCATGTCAAATATTGCAATTATGCACAACATCCAGTTCAAGGTTATCAAATCAAGTAAAATAGGATATTTGCTGAGATGTTTGGATGACAACAACATATGGCGTTTTTATGCTTCAAAGATTGCCAACTCTTTGCTCTTTCAGGTTACTACATATAAAAAGAATCATAGTTACTCGATTGATTTCATAACATCTGGCCATCGGAATACGACATCAAAGGTGATATGTGACTACCTATTAGAGCTTGTGCATTATTCTAGTAATGTAATCACACAAAACTTTGTGGTAGATAAAATGAGAAGAAAATATGGAATAATCATATCTTACAACAAAGGATGGCGAGCAATACAACATGCTTATATGGTGATAAGAAGAACTCCTAAAGAGAACTACAAAATATTGTCATCGTATCTTCAAATGATGAAGAAAACAACCCGAGCACGTACACAAAATCAAGAGGGACAGTGAGAACAGGAACACATATTGTATTGTTAAAACTAAAAACTTTTGGTCAAGAGGCAAAAATTTATCCTTTAATTGCAGTGCTTAAATTATTAAAATAATTATAACTCTTGCCTCATGGGCAAGGCTTAGTTTAGAAATTTTTTTTACTAATTATAAACATCAAATGCAAAATATTACTAAAGTTCTTCTGCTCTACATAAGTTTCAATATGCATTTTTTGCTTATGGTGCTTCAATCATCGGATGAACCAACAGTAAACCGGTAATAATGGTAGATGCAATATTTTTTAAGTCAAAATATCATGGTGTCCTCATGATAGCCATGCAAAGAATGGAAACAACAACATCTTTCCTTTGGTTTTTGGAATTACAGACTTAGAAAATAATAAGTCTTATAACTGGTTCTTCAATCAGTTAAGAAAGGCAATTGGGGTAGTGAACAAATGCCTTTTCTATTAGATCACCACCCAAGCATTGCAAATGTAATTGCAAATATCTATCTAGAGTGTTAGAACAGGATATGCATTTATCATATAGAGAAAAATTTAAGAAAAAGATACTTCTCAGATGTAGTTCTACCACTCTCCTACAATGCAGCAACAGCATACAAACGTACAAAATTTGTTACTTCCATGGATAAGATAGAAAAAATTGACAAAATTATTGTAGAATATTTGAAAATAAGAACAACCAGAAAGATCACATTTATTTCATACCAATAGAAGGTACAATATGCTCATGACTAATAACATAGAGTCCAAGAATGCGGTACTGAGAAAAGCAAGGCAGCTGCCAATAATGGGCCTGGTTGATAATATTCAGAACAAGTTACAAAGCTAGTTTTATAAAAGAAAAATAGACGTGCAAGGAACGTTTCATGACATCACACGTTGGGCGAAAGTGGAGATGACTAACAAGATTTAAGATGCCTTGAAATTGAAAGTACATAATTTCTGCAGAAACTTTTTATCTTATAAACACACATTTCTGTCTTTAAATATTCTAGGAGAAGAACTACTATTTGTTGCATTTTAACTACTTATTTATCTACAAGAAATATAGATTTTATTTTTAAATTGGTGTGTTCTTCTATTGCTTGTCATTTTGAGTCCACATTTTACTATTTGTTGAGCTACTTATTTATTTGTTGACCTGTAAGGTTTTTAGTTAGCAGTTGATCAGTTAGAACTAGTAGTGGCAACTGATTTACCTCTTAATATCTCTAACTAAAAGAATACAGAAGGTTTGGCATAACTCCTATGTTGGTAATAGGGAAATATACAAGAAAATTAGTAGATAATAGAGAAGAATAACCTCCACATACTGTCACAAATATGATCTTTACAAAAGGATAATATGCGTCAAGTTAATCTGTTTCCCAAACAGTAATCTGCAACTAGATGACTCTTTATTCTTGCATTTTACAAACACATAAGCACGCATATAACATGTATATTAGTATGTCTCACTGTAATAGAGCTAGACTCTCTTTTGTACTTGTTATCTTTTGTATATCTTCATCTTCTTGATGTCATCAATGATATCACTTGCTTCCTTAAAATAGCATCACTATTTATGTATGGCAGTCAAATGTATTCTATGTGATTGAGAAAAAATGAGAGAGAATTACCTAAAATGAGAGAGAATTACCTATGTGGGGGAAGAAAGTGCGGAAAGAAGAGGGACAAAATCAAAAACCCTAAAACGTAGAATGTGATTTCACCAGAGGAAGGAGATAAATATGAAGCTCGAAAGACTTCTTGCTTTAACTTTGAGCTTTGATATGAAATTTGAAACTCCAAAAAAGAAAATCTTTTGATTATCTTGAGCTTTGTGCAGTGGGGTAAATATATTTTTAACTTAAACTTGTTGAAAATAAATTATGTCATTTAAAATAATTAAATTTTAATAAAATAATATATCTCAAATAATGCCTTATGGGGCAACCGTTAACACTATTAGTTTGCATTAAATTAGCTAATGTTCTACAACTCTTGTCTTAGAGACAAACTTAGACCCAACAAAATAAGTTATGTCACATGGATAAGAGTATACATTATTAGTTTGTATCGATTTAGTAAATAGCCTTTAACTTTTTCCCTAGATATAAGACATAGCCCAAGGACTTCAAAAAAAAAGTACTACCTCATAGACAAGAGTTTACACCATTCTCACTATATGTAACTTATGGGGTATATAGTAATTATTGCCCCAGAGGTAAAACATAGTTTAATGGATTTTAAAAATTAGTGTATTTCAAAAAGTTTAACTAATTGATTATCATACAATTCTTGCCTTAGAGGCATAATGTGTAGTAATTGTTGCCTTAGATACAAAACATAGCTCAAGGCTTATAAAAATTAACAAATACTTAATGGACAATGATTTATGCTATTTCACAAAATCTAACTTATTGGTATTATTTAACTATTGCCTTAGGGGGAAAATGTAGCTCGAAATTTTTTAAATATTAACGCATGCCTCATGGACAACAATTTACATAATTTCACAATGTCTAACTTATGAGGTACTCTATGAATCTTGTAGGGAAGACTTAGCCAAGGAATTATAAAAGAACAAGTTGAGACCCATGGGCAAAACATTTAGTAACGGTTGCCAATTTGGGGCTATTCCTGTAGTTCTCCCGACAAAACATAGGTCAAGGATTTTAAAAAACTAACGAATATTTCAAGGGCAATAATTATACTATTTCTTGAACTCTAACTAATTAAATATTATGTAGTTCTTTCATTAGAGACAAAATGTATCTTAGGAAATTTTTTAAAAATGAATGTATGACTCATGGGCAACAATTTACACCATTTCACTATGTGTAACTTATGAGATACTCTAACATAAGTTGATAACTCAGAAAAGAGAATATATCATTACCTTTATATAAATTGACTTGACAAAAATAAACTCACAAGTAAGAAAGATCAAGATCAAACAATTTGATATCAAAATATTGAAAGAGCAAGTATTGAACTAATAAGAAAAAAGAACGCAACAATTTACAAAGGAAGAAGGGAAAACTATGGCAAACTAGTTGAAAGTAAACATTGTCAATTAGAACTTGAGTGACCATCTTTAAACATCTTAAAGAAACAAAAGATAAACTTAAATCCTCTTAAGAATTTTTCATGTCTTCAGCAGTACAAAATTCATCTTTTATAGAAATATGACAAAAAATATTGGGTGGCATTGGAGTTATTAGAGCAAAACTAGGACAATAATCTCCATCTGATACTTCGTATCGCTATATTTTCCTAGAAAACAAGTCATCAATACTCTCAGGACGTGTTGAAAGATCAATTTCTCCGCTTTGAAACTTGGCACAAATCTGCGAACCGATTTCAAATTTGACTTTATCTTCTAGAATAGGCACATTTTGTTTCTGTATTTCATCCACCCCTTAGAATTTGCAATGTCAAATCCTCGTCTGTCACATGATTTGTTTAATACTTGAATAAGCTCCATAATAGAATAACACTTGGACTTTAGAGACTATGTCACAAACATTTAATAATGTCAACAACACAATCAAGGAATTACTGATATAATGATGTTGTTTCTATTGAATAATAAATTTAATGTGGAATTTACTATAATACGGCTCATAACCCCATGCAAAGCAGTATCAAGATGAGTCTTATGTTTTCAGAAAATAGGATTTGGCTCAGGATTGCCCATTTTTGTTCATTCCAGGGTTTCTCTGAATTTGATGTCACTCTATACATGAAAACTGCAAAAAAAAAAAAAAGAAAATTACTAAGTAAGTTAGACACTCAACATTGAATTACGATTTGAGCAGTAAAATAATAAACGTATATCCAATATTAAAGAAAAAAAGAGTGACATAGAGTCTACCCAGATAAAATTTATGCCCCATGGGAAAAAGTTGACATTGCCTTAGCCTATAATAATTTGGCAGATGATCTATAACTCTTGCCCTAGAGGAAAGACTTAGAGACCAAAGGAACAAGTCCATAGGAAAGAGTTAGCATTGACTTAGTTTTTAATGATTTAGTAAATGATCTACAACTCTTGTCCAAGAGGCAAGACTTTTAGATCACAAAAAAATAAGTTGTGCTCCATGGACAAAAGTTGACATTATTTTAGTTTGTAATGATTTGGCAAATAATCTATAACCCTTGCCCTAGAGGCAAAACTTAGACACCAAAGGAAAAAGCTCATGGACAAGATTTGACACTGGCTTAGTCTTTAATGATCTATAACTCTTGCCCAAAATACAATACTTTTAGATCACAAAAGAACAAGTTGTGTTTCAAAGGAAAGAATTGACATTACCTTAGTTTGTAATGATTTGGCAGATGATCTATAACTCTTGTCCTAGAGGCAAGACTTAAACACCAAAGGAACAAGTTATGCTCTATGGACAATAGTTGACACTTTCTTAGTCTTTAATGATTTGGTAGATAAGCTATAACTATTTTCCAAGAGGCAAAACTTTTAGACCCCAAAAGAACAAGTTATGCCCAATGGGCAAGAGTTGACACTAACTTAGTCTGTATTTATTTGGCAGATGATCTAAAACTCTTTCCCTAAAGTAAAACTTAGACACCAAAGGAACAATTCCATAGGCAAGAATTGACACTAGCATAGTTCGTAATGATTTAAAAAATGATCGATAACTCTTGCCGTAGAGGCAAAATATTTAGCCCCCCAAAAAACAACTTATGCACAATGACTAAGATTTAACACTGCCTTAGTCTTTAATGATTCGGTAGATGATTTATAACTATTTTTCAAGAGGCAAGACTTTTAGGCCCCCAAAAAATAAGTTATGTCAAATGGAAAAAAGTTGACACTATCTTAGTCGATAATGATTTGACAGCTGATACATAACTCTTTCCCTAAAGGCAAAATTTAGACACCAAAAGAACAAGTCCATGGGCTAGAGTTAACACTGTCTTAATCTTTAATGATTTGGTAGATAATTTATAACTCTTTTTCAAGAGGCAAGATTTTTAGACCCCGAAAAGAATAAGTTATGCCCCATGGGCAAGAGTTGACACTAGCGTAGAATGTAATGATTTGAGATGATCTATAACTTTTGTCCTAGAGGCAAGACTTTTGGCCTGAAAAAGAACAACTTATGCGCCATAGGCAAGATTTCATACTAGCTTAGTCTGTATTAACTTAACAAACTATTAAAAATTTAAGACTTGAAGATTACTATTTCAAGCTTGAAAAAGAATGAGAATATTTTGAAAATTTGATTATATCATATGTGACTTTTTTATATATAAGTTTACATGATTTACTTAGGACACAAGTTATACACAATCGCTAAATTTTAAAGATTGCTTTCTTGATGTTGATATCTTGAAACATTCATTACTTGTACATAATATTAATAAGTTAGTAGATGATCTATAAATCTTGACATAGACGCAAAGACTTAGCCTCCATAGAAACAAGTTATGCCTCATGAGCAAAAATTGGCCCTACCACACTGTCTATTAATTAAACAGGTGCTCAATAAATCTTGCCCTAGAGGCAAGACTTTAGCCCACAAAGGAACAACTTGTGCCTATGAAGAGTTGACACTATTTTGATTTGTAATGATTTTACTGATGCTCTATAACTCTTGCCCTAGAAGCAAGAATTAGCTCTCAATGAACATATTTAAAGGAAAAGAGGGTGATAGAGAATTCTTCCTTGGTAAAATATATAAAAAGTGAAGTTGCACCTTTTTTAGTATACTAATAGACATTGATGTAAAATGTATGTAAATGATAAATTGAATTCAGTAAAAACTTACATCAACAATGATGTCAATTAAGTTGGAAGGCAAAAGTCCCGAAGAATTAGAAGCAATATCTATTGAGAGACGCTCTATTTCTTCATCAGTAGCAATACATGACTACACAAGAAAAAGCATAGAATAATTTTTTATCACTATTACTTTTTTAATAAAAAAGTGAGTTAAAGCTGCTTATGGGCGGGCATGTGGTCCAGTAGGTCCAGAATGTGGTAGCTAAAACTAATAACAATTATTATAAGGAAGATACAATGGCACCTATACAAAGAGAAAGTAAAGCTACCGTTAATGTGGTCAACAAGTAACTCTACAAAGAGGAAAATCAAATGAAATGGGTAAATAAAACATAGGAAATTAAATATATGATATGAACATTTTGAACAAATTTACTAGTTGATAAATATATTTTGAACAACTATTTTAAAAATAATATGCACTGTGAAATACACTTGATAAAATAATAGTTATATTCAATCTCTAATATTTGCTATCCTAGGTCAAACTTGATGAGATTAGGACACAAAATCAGCTAATAAGCAAATCATGAATATTGCCTTAGAGGCAAGACTTTGATCAAATAAAGTCCAAAAAAAAATAAAAAATACACCCCCATAGGCAAGAATTGCCAATAACTCATTATATACTAAATTGCAAGATACTCTATAACACGAGCCTAAGAGGCAAAACTAGCTTCAAAAATTTGAAAGAACAAAACACAACCCCAAAAGGTAACTATTGTCACAAAACCATACACATTAATTTATAAAATCATCTCTGACTCGTGCCTTAAAGGCAAGACTTGGTCAAAGAAATAAAAAAATTGTAAAAGCAATACCAAGAAAGCTGATTGTACAACAACATACTCAGTGTATTCCCACATAGTGGGGTATGGGGAGGGTAGAGTGTACGTAAACCATACCATTACATCAGGTGAAGTAGAGAGGCTGCTTTCGATAGACCCCCAGCTTAGAACCGATAACAGTTTAACAAACACAAAAGATAAGTGCATATAATCTAGTACGGTATGCAAGATAAACTAACACCTCTAGCAACAAGATGATACTAAGAACTATCTAACCGAAATCATATACATCACACAGCACCACGAATAAGAAACTACAGACATAAAAGAACGCTCCCTTACTGTTACTGACGCACTCCCACCGCCTAAGCCTCTACCCTAATCCACGCCCTCCACACCGTCCTATCAATGGCCATGTCCTCCGTAAGTTATAACTGCTTCATATCCTGCATAATCACCTCCCTCCAATATTTCTTCGGTCTACCTCTACCCTGCCTAAAACCATCCATAGCTAGTGTCTCACACCTCCGCACTGGAGCATCCGAACCCCTCCTCATCACGTGCCCAAACCAACGTAACCTCACTTCTCGCATCTTTATAGTATGCTATGTAGGTTAGAGATTCTCCCATTTTTAAATCAAACAATGACTTCAATTCAAAGTTAATTACAAACCATAAAACTCCTATATAAGTAAAATTTATCAAAAATATACAAAATCATAAATTACAATATCTTGAAGATGAAGAATTACAGCAAGTTTGCCCATCTTTTTCTGTATATAGTGAGATTAAAAATTTGAAAGAGATAGCAATAAATGAAAGAGAGAAGTGCGATAAAGAGAAAGAGTAAGGCGTTGGAGCAGATAAAGATGCATTTAGGGGCAAAAAAGTTCTTTTGATATGACAGTAAACCACTGAAGGCTATTTACTGAAGAATTTTTTATTTGGGATCAAAAATACAAAGTTACCTACTATTGGGGTCACCCCATATAATTTCCTGCAATTTGGCTCATATTGGACTCGTATTGATTTGAGCTGTGCTATTTATGAATCAACCTAACTCTTGATTAATTTTAAATAAATTTCTTGGATCAAATGAAATTCTTCTATTAAACTTGGTCCGTCATTGCATCAATAAGGAAAGCTGGTCCACATCCAACGCCGCATGAACCGTGATAGGTCATGTAAATCATACCATTGCTCCCCTTCAACACTTTAAACCTTTCTTGCCCGGAATAAATATACTGTTTAAAGGAAAAATGATCAAATTTACCGTCCGCTATTTTGAAATATTATTTATATTTATCCTCCCTTACACTATCCAACCAAATTTACCCCTACCTTAATACTATCATATCAAATTTACCCTAACAATTAGCAATATTTTAAAAAACATCCATAATCCTAACGGCAACACAATCTTCTAAATGCCTCTTATTTAAGGCACTTACTGTTTTCCTTCCTCCGCCATTTTCTAAAATTACCATTGTAGATGATAAGCTCGATATTTCCCAATTCATCCAACCACTTGATATTAATTGTTCTCAAGCAACGTTCTCTATCAGATTGAATACTTTAACAAAAGTTAATAAAGTATCTTGCCAAAAAGTAATAATCAAATAATGATTTCTTTACCAGGATCATCCACTCATCAAGTAGAAAAGTGTTCGTGGAGAGAATCTATGTATTGAGAAAGTGAAATTTCACAAAATAAATCACACAAATTGCTATATTGGAAAACATAAATGCCTACATATTATGGTGTCTAACGGAATTGGTAGAGCAAGCAATGATGGGTCATTGGGTTGAACAAAGTAAGCACTTTTGATTTAAAATATCTACTCATTAGTTAACCTGCTATCGATCTCTCTTAAAAAAATCCCTCAACTTCTACTGTAAATCTCACATGAAGTACCATAATTTGCAAATTGCAACTTCTATAGGAAATCTCACACGAAGTACCATAATTTGCAGCTACTATAGAAAATCTCATATGAAGTACCATAATTTGCAAACCAATGAGGTAAATAATAAAAAGCAATCTAGTGATATGTAGTAGAGTTGAAACAATAATGAAATAGACCCTTTTTTAGTTGGTAGCTATAAAGTTTATAGCTAAAAAACTACTATAGGAAATCTCACATGAAGGTCATGCTGATACATTAAGGATATTAAATAGACCCTTTTTTAGTTATTAGTTCTGAAGTTTATGAAGCATTACAATAATGATTATGATTACTTCAGAAAATGGAGGAAGCAGAAGAAATAGTGCCTAAAATAAAAGGAATTTGGGGGATTGCACATGAGTATTGCCTCGTTTCTCAAGGGTATAGGCTTGTCGGTGTTTGTCATATCTCTACTATATCTATCATAGTCTATTGTTTATAGCATTTTGACTATGGCACTATTTTGTTGTCCATGTTTATTTGTAGACTTTGTATTATTACCTTATTAGTTGCTATACTTTCTTCACTATTTTCTTCTTTGTAACTGAATTTGCTACACTTGACTCAAGAAACTTTCATAAACAACCTCTCAAGATAGTGGTAAGATCTGCGCACTCTACCCTCTCCCAAGTGGGATTTTACTAGGTATATTATTGTTAGCTGTCACTAAGTCTCGCGAAATTTGGCGGATAATATAATGAAGGTTAAATATAAAAAAAAATTGGAAGTAGAAGGGTAAATATGGCCAGATAGTATTATGGTAGGGGTAATATGACGGGATAGTATAACGGGGGTGCATGTAGACAATATTCAAAAGTAGAGGGGTTAGTTTGACCCTTTCCCCTAGTTGCAAACACATCACAGAAATGAAAAAGGCACAAGCGCACAACCAGATTTGTTGGCTAATGCGAATTGTCGTCTCCAATGAATGGTTCCATCATTGTCCTACCCTGCTTTGAGCAAAGGGTAAATTGCCGCCACTTTTTCACACAAGAAATATGACACTCCGTATAACATTGAAGAGGTGAAAATACTGAACCCAGCCATCATAACTGCACACTATCCGGTATTACGTGTACTTGAGACCTCAAGATCAGATCCTTATGCCTTAAAAACCACGACATGAGAGGATCATGCTATTTACAACGTAAGCCCGAACACCAAATGGAAGAAAAATTGGGTGCCTAAGTGGAGAATGCCCTTAAATAGCAACATCACCCTCACCCCTGCACAACTAGGGCAAAACAAGTGAACTGGTCCTCACCCAAGCAGCACAACAAAATCCAACCAAACAATAGGGGCGAAAAAATGGAACTTCATTAATAACAGGCAGCAGCATGCTTCTAGGTGAGACCTGAACAGTAGAAGAATACATCAGTTTTGACCTCAGTAAAGCTACGAAACATACACATGGAAGCAAATAACTGGAGTTTCCTAAGAATGTTACATTCATCAGCAAACTAACTTGCATATTTATATGATTTGATAAGGAACACAAACCAGGCACAAAGAGTCAGAGCCAGAGAGATACGGGAAAAGAAGTACTGTGGATGGGTTGGGTGGTGAGTGGGGGGGTTTCAATATTAGAGTGAAGATAGTCTATCAAGCAACAAGCAAAAAGTAACATGAGTTAAAATGAGATGCCCAATAGATGTTTTGCATGCTGCAATGATCAACTGTAAGTCTACAGTAAATCAATTAAGTTAAGAAACCTATACCTTACAATTTCAAAAGATAATAGATTTAGAAACCATTGGACTACATTACGACAATCTCCATGCTATTCCAATTTTTGCCAGCTACTTCGTCAATTTTTCAATTTACAAAAGTGAGAGGAAATGACTTGCGCTTGAACCAAACTATATTTGAATGTGAAAGAAATCTGGCAGCATAATGCTTCACCTCCTCTTTGAACATTTTTGTTCATACTTGAGAGTGAATACGAAGAGACATTTGAGACATATCACACAGTTTTCCAGTGTAATCAAGAAAACACACATATATCAAGGTTAACACAGGAAGTTTATGCAGAATTTTCATACAGCAAGTTTTATTATAATCATTCACTAGTACATGTATTCTCTTAAATTATAACAGATTCAATGCAGTGATATATGCACCTATCTTTAATATATGTCCACATTATATTAAAACAAAAAATTCCTGTATTTGAGGATCAAGGAGAAGGAAGAAACTTAAATGCATCCACATAGAGAACGACTCACCTTTCTTACGCCTTGGTGAGATCATTGGAAGTCAAAGACCAACTTAGAAAATTACATCAAGAATTGACACCCAGTATTTAACTCATGGCATCTTCAATGCTTGTTTTAATTGATCGAGTACTGCAGGGTGCAGTCTACCAATGGCTGCATTAAAGGACTCCCCACTGTGAAGAGCTGAACAAGTTTGAAGATTGTCTCTAACTGAGTTCTCCAATGAAATCTGGTTTATAGGGTCCGAGAGTTTCATCTAAAAGGAAAAATCTCACTAAGAAACCGATTCGGTAAAAAGCTACATCGCCCTATTCATTTATAAGTACTAGCACCAGGGTTTACCTGTCTCCTCCTCAACTCCTTACTTGGCACATGAGGCTTGCTAGAGCTGACACTGTCACTACTGTGGTTATACATTTTATAATACAACGATAATCCCGTCAGTTGTAAAAATCTCAACAGCCATTAAAGTAAAAAAAAAAAAAAACAAGATTATCAGACCATACCTACACTCTTCTTCACTTAAATCCTCATTTCCACCCAGTATAACACTAGTACATACACTATCAAAAGCAAAGAGGTTAGATTAGCATAAACAAAATGTACATATCATATTAGGATAATATTAAAAGCAAATACATAAATAAATCTCACTATTACAAATTCAATCAAATACCTCATAATCTGATCAAGTTTATCAAGTACTTGAGGCAACCTCAAAGTTAAAATTATAGAGAGGGCCAAACCAATTGTCTTCCTCTGGAAAGAGGTAACATTGTCAACCTGAGAAAAATTCATAAAACAAAAGACCAACAATAACATAAAATGTCAGGTGAGGAAAACTACACAAAGCTGTTAACAGAACTTGGTTCAAAGAAGAATTTCAGGCTAAACTTCCCCAAACCTTCTATAGAAGGATTGGGAAGATGGAAAACCTCCAAGTGCCAGTACAGACTTGACGATATGAACCCACTATAAAAAAGGATAAATAATTTACAGATGATGGCCTTACTCCTCCATGAACTGGAAAAGGTGATTCTGGATGCTGAAGAAGCAGACTCTCATCCAGAAGGGGCAAAAGGAGAGGGGAGTCGAGGGATCTACTGTCATGTTAGGGTAAAGGAAGGAGCAAATCATTCAAGAAAGTTTATAAATAATTTACAGATGATGACCATGCTCCTTCATGAACTGGAAAAGGTCGTTCTCGATATTGAAGAGGCAGACTCTCAACCAGAAGGGGCAAGGGGAAGGAGAGTTGAGGGATCTACCACCATGTTACGGTAAAGGAACAAATCATTTAAGAAAGTATGGAGGACAATCCCAACCAGTGATGTTGGGTACTATGGAAAAAAAGACATTCTAGGAGTTTTGAAGGTAAGCAAGCTTTTTATAGGTGCTAAAGTAGAGATGTCTGTGATGTGTGGGTTAGGCGCATGTCACTGGTTTGCACCCTGCCGCAGACAAAAGTCTGGTATTTTAAGTGGAAAATGGTAGAGGGGCTGGCCTTAATCCATTTGTTTCAAACCGTGAGTCTTTACCCTTCGGTGATTTCTTGGTTATCAAACATAAATATAATATTCGTGTATGTTGGATTTCTGGTGTAAGCTTCAGGAAGTACATGATGTGCCAAATATGGTAGACTTCATCATCACTTCTCCGGAATTGTTGTTTTGTAGAGGTTATCTCTGTTAGAATATGAACAGGAATAGGAATAGTATACCAAATCTTACTAGGAAAAAGATTGTATTATTGTATTGTAGTGTCTATTCATAGGGTCTCAATATAATTATGTAGGTACACAATTCAATAATATTTTTCTCCATTATTTCTCACATGGTATCAGCGCATCGGAGAGAAACATTCGAAAAATTTAGTCAGTCCTTTGTGTCAATTCTAGCGACTGTACAAGTTGTTGATTGTGTCATCCGCTGATTTGGGTGTGTTGTGCGAAAAACCAAACACTGCCACGAGTCTCGAAAATCTCAGGCAATAAAACCTCAACCAGATCCACCGGAAAACAACACCTCATGTGCTGGCGACAGTACGATTTTCTGGCGAAATTTCAGCAGATCGATTTTTAAGATCTTTGACTGTTGGATTCATCCAGATCTACCAACCATTCCAGCATCTGAATTTTCCGACAGTATTTTCCAGATTCCAATCGACGGATTTAAGGTTCCGGGGACTTTCAGAAACCTTTTCCAACGATTTTCAGATTACTGTTTCTAGTTGCTTTCTAGCCAAATTTCACAAGATGTCTTTTGGGTGTGATATTTTAGGCTCCAAAAATACAGAAATTGAAAATTCAAGTCCTATGATCACTTTCGTACCATTAAAGGGAAGTTCAATTTTTTTTGGGGGGAAAGTCTCTTGTTCGTGGCATTTTGGTGATGTTTATGATTTCGAATAGCTCGTTTATAGTATTACCTTGTGGGTGTCTTGTTTTTATTAGCTAGCGGTGTGCTATCCCTTTTTGTTGTTTTCTTTTATTTTTTGTTTGTTATACTGTTATTTGTCCTAAGCCGGGAGTCTATCGAGAACAGTCTCTCTACTTCATCTGAGGTAGTGGTATGGACTACGTACACTTTACCCTTCCTAGACCCCACTTTGTGGGAATACACCGGGTATGTTGTTATTGTTGTTCTTGCTGTTGTTGTAAGGTAAAGTGGGAAGTTCAAATTATTTATCTTGGGCTCCCTCGATTGATTTATAGTGCTAAGGTCAAGGTGTCCATGATCACTTAAAGATCGAAGCTAGTGTGGTGGATGAAAAGAAAAAATCTAGTGAGGAAAATGTGAAAGCCAAAGAACAATGGGAGAAATTGACATTCCATTCTGTAGTCTATTATGGCGATCTATTGATTCCAAGTTGTTGCCCCGTGTTTTTCCCACATGTTATTTAGTTTGGGAAAAGGCACATGCTTTAACACAAATGACATATCTCGTTTTTATGTCTACTTAAAGAAATAAGAACACGATATGTCTACTTACTTGGGACAAGTACAAGCAGTCATGAAGGAATTTGAAATGTTAATAACCGTTAATACAGATGTGGAGAAACAACAAGAGAACAGACATCCGTTGTTTCTAGTTCTTACACTTGTTGGGCTTCCTACAGACCATGATTCATTATATGACCAGATTTTAGCTAGTCCTATGGTTCCTTCATTTGATGAGTTATTCCCTCGCCTACTTCGTCTTGTCGCGTCTCCCAATCACAAAGTAATTTCATCACCCACCATTGACTCTTCTTTTCTTGCATCTCAAACCATAGAAAAACGAACACATCATCCTAAGGAGGTCGTTTTGGAAAATCTCGATCAAAGTGTAGTTATTGGCATAAGCTTGGACCCACTCAGGACATGTCATATTTTGCCACCACCCAATCATGATCCTACTGCTATAAAGGAAATGACCTTCTTTGGAATCAACCGAGTAAGCAGACATCTCCACAGCCTAATCGAGTATCCAATAATGCTCAACCAGAATATGATGAGTTCCTTCAGTATCGAGCAAGTAAGCAGGTGTCTCCACAAGTAGCCTCAGTGGTTCAGCCTAATGCTTCTGTTGCGGGTAATTCTTTTGCATGTGTTTCACAGTCTAATATTCTTGTATCGTGGGTCATGGACTTAGGCGCTTCTGGTAACAAATCACTTTTGACTAATATTATTTATTCATAATCTCTTCCCGCTATTCTTTTAGCCAATAAACTCCAAACAAAACCAAAAGGGTTTGGACAAGCCAAACTATCTTCTGTCACTCGACTCTGTTCTTTATGTCCCTAGTTCTCTTTTTAATCTTGCATTTGTTAGTCGTTTGACGCGTGCCCTTCATTGTGGTATAAAATTTTTTGATGATCTTTTTCCCATGCAGGACTGCAGTACGGGACAGACGATCGACATAGGACATGAATCACAAGACCTTTACTAT
Source organism: Capsicum annuum (assembly GCF_002878395.1). Lineage (NCBI taxonomy): Eukaryota > Viridiplantae > Streptophyta > Magnoliopsida > Solanales > Solanaceae > Capsicum > Capsicum annuum. The sequence continues at coordinate 78,417,247 of NC_061119.1, read as the reverse complement.
CTTACCTCTTCAAATTCCTTCACAGACCCTCCAAACCTAATTCACAAATGTTTGAGACATCCGAGTTTATCCAAGCTACAGAAGATGGTGCCTAATTTGTCTAGTTTATCCACATTAGATTGTGAGTCGTGACAACTTGAGAAACACATCCGTGCTATATTTTCACATAGTAGTGAGAGTCATTCAGAGTCTATTTTCCCATTAGTTCATTCTGATATTTGCGGTCCTAGTAGAGCAAGTTGACTCTTAAGGTTTCGTTATTTGGTTAGTTTCATTGATGATTTTTCAAGATATACTTGGGTTATCTTAATAAAAGATTGTTCTGAGTAATTTTCTATATTCAAAAGTTTTTGTGCCAAAATACAAAACCAATTTGGTGTTTATATTCGTACTTTTCGTAGTGATAATGTCTTAGAATACTTGTCCTCCCAAATTTTAAGAGTTTATGACTCATCAAGGCATTATTCACCGGACATCTTGTCACTACACCCCTCAGCAAAACGAAATAGCAAAAAGGAAACTGCTCGCACTCTTCTCATTAAATTCCATGTTCGTTGCGTTTTTGGAGCGATGCAGTCCTCGCATCTTGCTATCTAATTAATAGAATGTCATCATCTTCTATTCAGAATCAGGTTCCCTATTTCATATTTTTTCCTCAATCACATCTCTACTCTATCCCCTCTTGTGTCTTTGGGAGCACGTGCTTTGTTTATAACTTAGCTAAACATAGCCCCAGGAAAAGATAAATTAGCCCCTCGTGCTCTCAAATGTGTCTTCCTTAGTTTGGTTACTCTCGAGTTCAAAAAGGATATCGTTGTTATTCACCTGATCTTCATTCAAACAATTGCAAAGAGAACTAAAATTGGAGAAATCGACAAGAAGGAACTTAAAAAGGACAGCCTGGTGCACTAAGCTCTCGCTATGCGCAGGATCCAAGGAAGGATCCGACCACAAAGATCTATTGTACGCAGCCTCACCTTACATTTCTGTAATGAGTTATTTCCAAGGCTTGAACATGTGACCTCCTGATCACATAGCAACAACTTTACTAGTTACTCCAAGGCTCCCCTCTTCAGATCGATAAGATGGAACTTGTGTGTGATAATTAAGCGGCCCTTCATATCGTGTCAAATCCAGTATTTCATGAGAGGACTACGCACATAGAGATTGATTGTCACTTTCTCATAGAAAAGATACTCTCAGGAGATATTGTTACAAAATTCGTAAAGTCAAATGATTAACTTGCCGATATCTTCACCAAGTCCCTCACTAATCCTCGTATTTATTACATTTGTAACAAGCTAGGTACATATGACTTGTATGCACCAGCTTAAGGGAGAGTGTTAGAATATGAGTAGTAATAGGAATAGTATATAAAAACATACTTGGAAAAGAACCGAATTGTAATGTCTATAAACATGGTCTCAATGTAATTATGTAGGTACATAATTCAATAATATTTTTCTCCATTATTTCTCACAATCTCTTTCGTTGTTAGCCTCTAACAGAAATAAGGTAAGGTTGCATATAATAGACCCTTGTGGTCAGGCCCTTCCCTGGACCCTTTATTTTTTTGTTCTCTTTCATTGTTTTTGTCCAGGTGATGGCAAACTTTTGTTTAGGCTAAACACCAATTTGGTGATTGGCTCTGATGCATTAGCAAAATCTTATTGTGTTAATGAATAAAGGAAACAAGCAAACTTGCTTCATAAAACTGATAACATTAATATATTATACACTATTTAAAGAATCAAGACACTATCGCAACTCTTGTTGCTATAGCAGTGCATTTATAGCCATAAAAGTTACACATGATTGATATATCAAATAGTTCATCATACTGAATGATTTCTTTTGATGACATCTTACACCAAATGATACTACAGCCCAAAAGTCTATTATTCCACAATAAAATACTAAATAGTTTGTGCTCAAGTCAAGTGTTATCAAAAGCAAAAGGCGCAAAAGAGTTCTAAGGTCCATTGGGGTTTTTAGCACAAAGTGTGAGCTTTAATGAAAAGAGGTGCAAAGGGAGAAAAAAAATACAAATATGAATCTTTAGTCCAAGACTAACAGTTATAAGCATGAATATGAAAAATATATGAACAAAGAAATTGAAAAAAGTTACGATAAAGTGAAATATCAATTGTTTCATGTCGTCTCTTCACAAGAGGCTCATTGGCAAGGAAAAGCATGCCTTAGAACCTTGAAGGCAATACTGAAGCACACATTAAGCGAGACGAAACACTCGTAACACGTTTTGAGCCTCGCTTCACGGCTTAAGCACCTTCGACAACACTATGCTCAACTGGGATCGTAATGATCCTGGCTCACATATTTGCACCTTGATACAGCAAGGAGAAATATTAATATTTTGATTTAACAGACAAACCAAGAATGCACCTTACTTTCATAAGTATCAGGTCAGGTTTTGTAGAGGTCCTAAAGGAAACCATCAATCACAACAATATCTATAAAACATAAAATTTAATCACATAACTTACCTTTTCAAGCCATACGTCGACAAGGCAAAGGAGTATATTTTCTTCACCAGGAAAACCAGATTTCTGAAGGTGTGTAAACAGTGATGGATCAGAAGTCAGCTGCGCTAGATAATTAGTGTTCATCACCAAAATCCTTGCCAGCAGGGCTGATGATGATGCTTTTACAGCTGCCTTGGAAGGATCGCGATCATCTCCCTCAGTCAAGCACGTGATTATTAATTTCTAGCAACAATCATGGAACCACATGAAACCATCCGATAAATGAAGAGGTAGACATACATGTTGTAGTGCCTAGAAAAAAACAAAAAAGACAAAGAAGAGAACTACAGTTACCTGCAGAGACGAGCTGAGCAGCTGAGGCACTTCCATCGGGAAACACTGCCACATCACAAAAGCATTAGCATATGTCATTAACAGGAAGAACCCTTTTGGGTCTATGTTAAATCCATCAATTTTCTCTCTCTACCTCTCTTCTCTCCCTTCTCTCTAAGGCAAAAGAGAAGCCGCCGGCCAACCACCAGTCACCTCGCCGGCTTTCCCCTCTCTCGACATCACCGGCGAAATCCCGTCGGCTTCCCCGATCGTCCTGACCGTCGACCAACAGCAACAACCATCAAACCACCCACACCTCCAAGTCGTCGCCCATCTCCATCATCCAGGGTAGGGTCGTGGCTTTGGGCGTCGATGACAGGGTAGGGTCATGTCCGAGGGGTTTGGGCCTGGGGACGGGTGTCAGGGTGGGGGAAGAGGGGAGGACTAGTTTAGGACTGGAGCAAAGTATGGTGTTAGGTCGAGGGTTGGGGGTGGAGTGAAGGGTGGTAAAGGTAGACTTGATACTAGTATAGATAGGGTGAGGGTGGGGTCTTGGAACATAGGAACCCTTTAGGGTGGTAAGTCAATAGAGCTGGTGAAGATTCTTAGAAAGAGGAGGATTAATATTGCATGTGTTCAGGAGACCAAGTGGGCAGGGTCTAAGGCCAGGGATGTGGATGGTTGCAAGCTTTGGTACTCAGGGAGGGATAGGCGTAGGTATGGAGTACGCATCTTAGTAGATGAAGAATTTAGAGGGTAAGTAGCGAAGATTAGGAGGGTCAATGATAGGCTGATGACGATTAAGTTAGTCATTGGGGGGTGTACTTTGAACGTGTGTGGTGTTTATGCGCCTTAGGTGGGCTTGGACGGGGAGGAGAAGAAGCGGTTTTGGGAGGCTTTGGATGAGGTGGTAAGAGGTGTGCCAAGCTCTGAGAAGATTGTTGTAGCAGGGGATTTCAATGGTCACATCAGGGTGGTACCGGGGGGCTATGGCGATGTGCATGGGGGTTATGGTTTTGGGGAGAGGAATGATGAAGGAGTTGCTTTATTGGACTTTGCGAGGGCCTTTAGGTTGGTAGTAGTGAATTCGAGCTTTCCGAAGAAGGAGGATCACCTGATCACCTTCCGAAGCGCAATAGCTAAGACGCAGATTGACTTTCTGCTGCTTCGGAACGGGGATAGGGTGCTGTGCAAGGACTGTAAAGTCATCCCGATTGAGAACCTTTTGTCCCAGCACAGGCTTCTGGTGATGGATTTGAGCTTAAAGAAGGATAGGAAGAGGAAGGGAGGGGAGGGGCGTCCTAGAATTAAGTGCGGGGGCTTGACTCCGGTTAGTGCGTTGGAGATAGGGGAGAACATGGCGAAGATGGGGGTGTGGGAATGTAGGGGCGACGTGGATGGTATATGGGATAGGGCTGCTAGGTGTATCAGGGAGACAGCTAGAAAGGTGTTGGGTATCTCGAGGGGCCGGGCTGGTCAGCGGCAGGGGGATTGGTGGTGGAATGAAGAAGTAAAGAAGAAAGTGGAGACTAAGAAGGGGGCATATGCTAAGTTGGTTGAGAGTACGAATGAAGAGGATAAGCGGGCTAGTAAGGAAGAGTACAAGTTAGCTAGGAAAGAGGCTAAGTTAGTAGTTACGGCTGCTAAGACGGCAGGTTTTGAGAGCTTGTATGCGGGGTTGGAGGAGCGAGGTGGGGAAAAAAGGTTGTATAGGCTTGCTAAGGCGAGGGAGAGAAAGGGTCGTGAGCTAGACCAAGTGAAGTGCATTAAGGGGAAGGATGGTAGTGTGCTGGTGGAGGACGCTCATATTAAGAGAAGATGGCAGTCGTATTTTCACAAGACTTTGGAATGATGAGGGGGACAGGGACATTGTGCTAGGAGAGCTGGAGCACTCAGAGAGGTCACAATTTCAGGTATTGTAGGCGTTTTAAGGTGGAGGAGGTCAGTGAGGCTATTCGCAAAATGCGGAGGGGTAGGGCGACAGGGCCAAACGAGATCCCTGTGGACTTTTGGAAGTTTGCTGGTAGGGCTAGTTTAAGGTGGTTGACCGAATTGTTTAATGGCATTTTCAAAACGGTAAAAATGCCTGAGGCGTGGAGGTGGAGCACCATGATTCCTCTATATAAGAACAAGGGTGACATCCAGAGTTGCAACAACTACAGGGGTATTAAGTTGTTAAGTTATACTATGAAGATTTGGGAGAGAGTGGTAGAGCGGAGGTTGAGGAAGATAGTGTCTATTTCGGAGAACCAGTTTGGCCTTATGCCCGGTCGCTCAACGACGGAGGCAATTCACCTGGTGCGAAGACTGGTGGAGCAGTATAGGGAAAGGAAGAAGGATCTCCACATGGTATATATCGACTTGGAGAAGGCATACGACAAAGTTCCTAAGGAGGTTCTTTGGAGATGCTTGGAGGTGAGTGGGGTCCCGGTGGCTTACATCAGATCGATTAAGGACATGTATGAAGGAGCTAAGACCCAGGTGAGGACGGCGAGAGGAGATTCTGAGCATTTTCCGGTTGCATCAGGGATCGACTCTTAGCCCTTTTCTGTTTGCTTTGGTGATGGATTTTATAACGTGGCGTATTCAAGGTGAGGTGCCTTGGTGCATGCTTTTTGCGGATGATGTAGTGTTGATTGATGAGACGCGGGGAGGTGTGAATGATAAATTAGAGGTTTGGAGACAAACACTTAGTCTACAGGGTTCAGGTTGAGTAGAAGCAAGACAGAGTATATGGAATGCAAGTTTAATGACTTGAGGCAGGAGGACGAGTTGGTAGTTAGGTTGGACTCTCAGGTGGTGTGTAGGAGGGATAGTTTTAAGTATCTCGGGTCCTTGGAAAATGGTGAGATTGATGAGGATATCTCCCACCGGATTGGGGCAGGTTGGATGAAGTGGAGGCTAGCCTCGAGAGTGTTGTGTGATAAGAAGGTGCCGCTCAAACTTAAAGAAAAATTTTACAGAATGGCAATTCGTCCAGCCATGTTATATGGAGCGGAGTGTTGCCAGTAAAGAACGCCCATATCCAAAAATTGAAGGTGGCGGAAATGCGGATGTTGCGTTGGATGTGTGGGCTTACTAGGAGTGATAGGGTTAGGAATGAGATTATTCGGGAGAAGGTTGGAGTGGCTTCGGTGGAGGACAAGATGCGGGAAATTCAGGTGAGATGGTTCGGGCATGTGAGTAGAAGGGGCGCGAATGCCCCAGTTCGTAGGTGTGAGAGACTGGCTTTCGATGGTTTCAGGCGGGGTAGGGGTAGGCCAAAGAAATATTGGAGGGAAGTGATTAGACGGGACATAGAGCAGTTACATTTTACGGAGAACATGACCCTAGATAGGAAGCTGTGGAGGACGCGGATAAGAGTAGAAGGTTAGTGCCTGCAGGTGGGCTGTAGTCGGAAGCTAGGAGAGCTTTGGGGTGGGGTATTGTGGGTGAGGGTGCCTTTGATTTGTTAGTATAGGGTTCTACTGTGTGGATGCCTTATTTTTATTGTTCCAACGTGTTTCACGCTTTATTATGAATTTACTTATTATTCTTTGTCCGAAGCCGGGGGTCTATCGAAAACAGCCTTGCTACCTCTCCGGAGGTAGTGGTATGGACTGCGTACATTTTACCCTCCCCAGACCCCCACAGTGTAGGAATACACGGCTTTGTTGTTGTTGTTATTGTTGTAGATTGCGAAAAGTTTGTACTGAAACCTGGGTTTGTTGGATTTATGAAGGAAAATGTTTTATGAAAAATGTTTTCCTATTTTCTCATGTTCATTTGACTAAAAATTTAAAAAAATAATTTTCCTAGGAAAACAAGTTCAAGCAAGGAAAATGAGTTCCTTAAACAAAGTAGTGAAAAAAAGTTGCAATATTCATACCTCTCAAAATAACTCAACCCCTACCCCGCCCCCCTCCAAAGTTTTTTCAAAAGAAATACAAATTTTTTTTACTCCACTGCCTACCAACCCCCCCCCCCCCCCCATTTATGACGGAAAGAGGTAAATACGAAAACAAAGAAAGTAAAAACACCAAATTTAACGTGGAAAACCCCTTCAAGACGAAGGTAACAACCACGGGATCACAGAGATCCAAATTGCTCCACTATAACAATAAAAGGGTCACAAATATTTTCCAAATGGTCACACAACAAGAGTCAAACACGGAGAAGCAATAGATACACCAACAAAAGCAAATCAAGAGAAACCACCCGAAACGGAGCTACTGTCGGGACTCAAAACTGGATGCTACGAACCTCCAAATTCGTTCTCCACCATTCAAATCAAACACCAAGATGTTAGCAACACTCAGTAAAAATTTCAGCCCGATCCAACAGTGAATGAGCCAGAAAACGCGATCTGAAGTTGGCTGGTCGGAGAGGAAAAACTGCACTTTGGCTGGAATATGTGCCATAGTCCAACAAACTCTCCCTCCAGCCAAGGGGCCAAATGGATCTTCAAGCGGAGGAACACATGACAGGCTTCATGCCTGCCAAAGTTCTACAATACTCGTGCTTCTCTACAACCACCACTTTTGTTAGCATATCTAAAGGATTGTCATCGGTGTGTATCTTCTCTACCTCAAATAATTTCTCTTCCACGGCTATTTTAATCCAATGATACTTCCTAGTAATATGCTTGGACTTAGAATGAAAAATGGAGTGCATGGTGAGATAAATAGCACTCTGATTATCACAAAATAAGACGAATCTCGATTGCTCAAAGTCGAGATCTTTCATAAATTTCTTCATCCAAAGCAATTCTTTTACACCTTCAGCGATAGCAATATATTCGGCTTCTGTGGTGGATAGACCAATACACTTCAGTAGTCTTAATTGCCATGAAATAGCTCCCCTTGCAAAAGTGATCAAATAACTGGAAGTGGATCTTGAGTTGTCAAGATTACCTCCCAAATCAGAGTTTGTGTAGAAACCAAGTTCAGGTGTGCCACTACCATTGCACAACTTCATATCTGCAATACCCTTCAAATATCTTAGTATCCATTTTACAACATTCCAATGTTCCTTTCCAGGATTAGAAAGAAATTTGCTAACAATGCCAACAATTTGCTAACAGTACTAACGGCATGTGCAATATCTGGTCTAGTGCAAACCATAGCATACATCAAACTATCAACTCCAGAGGAGTAGGGAATAGAAGACATTTCTTGCTTTTCTTCGTTAGTAGATAGACTCTGGATCGTACTCAATTTGAAGTGTTTAGCAAGAGGAGTACTAACCACTTTTGTTTCTGTCATATTGAACCTCTTCAATATCTTCACAATGTATTGTTGGGATAATGATAACTCCTCTTTATCTCTATCTCTGTGTATTTGGATGCCTAAAATTTTCCTTAGTGGCCCTAAGTCCTTCATCGCAAAAGATTTGCTCAACTTTTTCTTAAGGATTACAATTCTAGATTTAGTTTTGCCAACAATTAGCATATCATCCACATAAGTAGTGAAATCATCATCAGAGAACTTCTCAAAGAATGCACAGTGATTTGAAAAAGTTTTCTTGTATTCTTGCTTTTCAATGACAAATTCAAACTTCAAATACCATTGTCTTAGAGCTTGTTTCAAGCCATAAAAGCTTTTTCTCAATTTGCAGACATAGTTTTCTTTTTCTTTGAATACAAAACCTTCAGGCTACTCCATGTAAATCTCTTCATCTAAATCACCATAAAGAAAAGCAATCTTGACATCCATCTGCTAAACCTCTAAATCTAAACTTGCAGCTAAGCCTAGCACCATATGAATAGAAGACATTTTCACAACAAGAGAGAAAATTTTATCAAAGTCAACTCCCTTTCTCTAGCCAAAGATTTTAACAATTAGCCTCGCCTTATATCTAGGCGCAGAGGTATGCTGCTCTTGCTTTGCTCTAAAGATCCATTTGTTTGTTAGAGCTTTCTTACCTTTCGGTAATTCCACTAACTCATATGTGCCATCCTCGTGGAGTGACTTCATCGTATCTTCCGTAGCTTCTACCCACTTATCTCTGTGAGTATCTTGCATGGCTCATCATAATCTCCAAGTTTCTCCCATGTCTGTCAAAAGTACATACTCATTTGGAGAATAATAAATTGACCTTTGCTTCTCCCTAGAAGATCTTCTACAAGAGGTTTCAAGAACATTTGCAGTAGTTATCTGAGCAAGAGTTGGTTGTTGATCAACCACAACATCATTAATTAAACCGTCTATAGGTTCTACACCCATTAGATCATCATCTGCATTATTATCTTGGGTTCCTTCGTGTGCAATAGATGTATCAACAATAAGAACTGGATCAACATCAACTAAGCTCTCATTTTATTGAGAATCTAGTCTTTTCAATATCTTCAATAGTTTGATCTTCAAAGAACACTGCATCACAACTTCTAATAAGCTTCTTATTAACTGGATCACAAAAGTGATACCCTAACTCATTTTGACCATAACCAATGAAGATGCACTGCTTAGTCTTGACATCTAGTTTTGACCTCTCATCTTTTGAAACATGCACACAAGCTTTACACCCAAAAACTTTCAAGTGATCATAGGAAACATCCTTAGCAAACCATACTCTATTTGGAATATCACCATCCAAAGCAACTCCCGAGGACAAGTTGATAACATAAGAAACGGTATTAAGTGCTTCTGCCCAAAAGGAATTTGGAAGTTTAGCCTCGAAAAGTACACATCTAACACTCTCAACTAGAGTTCTATTCATCCTTTCTGCCAAGCCATTCAATTGAAGCGTCTTGGGTGGATTTTTCTGATGATGAATTCCTTGTGATTTGCAATAGTTATAAAAAGGACCAACATATTCACCGCCATTGTCAGTGCGAATACATTTTAGTTTCTTCTTGATTTGTCTCTCATATAAGGCTTGAAATTCCTTAAACACATCAAGCACTTGATCTTTGGATTTTAAAGGATATACCCGGAGCTTGAGAGAATGATCATCAATGAAAGTCGCAAAGCAAGGTGCACCACCTTGTGACTTCACTATAAAAGGACCACACAAATCAGAGTGTACTAGCTCCAACAGTTCAGGTTTTTTTAACGGGGAATGACCACGAAAAAAAACTCTTCTATTTTCCGACTAAGCAGTGAACACATCTTTTCACCTTTGTTTGTTTCACATCAGCAAGCAGACTCTTCTTAGCCAAACACGTGAGTCCCCTCTCGCTTATATGACTGAGCCTCTTGTGCCATAATTCTGAGATAAATTGTCATTTTTCACCAAATTCAATCATTAAGGACAAATCCTTGAGTCACGTATAAATTAGAATACTCTCTTCCTCGAGCCACAACTAATGCGCCTTGGGTGAGCTTCCATTGCCCATTGAAGAAGTCATTATAATAGTCATCATCATTTAGTTGCCCTACAGATATCAAGTTTAGAGGAATGTATGGAGCATGTTTGACATTCTGAAGGACTAACATTGTACCAATATTAGTCTTCAAACAGACCGTGCCAAAACCAAACACCTTGACCTTACCAGCATTGCCCATCTTCAACACTCTAGTTAACAGGAGAAAAGAGCAGCCCGGTGCACTAAAGCTACCGCTATGTGAGGTGTCCGGGGAAGGCCCCACCACAAGGGTGCATCGTACGCAGCCTTACCATACATTTCTGCAAGAGGCTGTTTCCAAGGCTTGAACCCGTGTGACATGGGATAATATGATGAACTAGCATAAGATGAAAAGAAGTCATTCCTCGATGTGACATGAAATGTAGCTCCAGAATCTACTATCCAACTAGTATCATGGGATACGAAATTGATGACATGCTTATCACAAGCAACGAGAAGGTTATCTCTGACAAAAGCAACAACATTGTTTCCGTTATTTTTCCTCTTTCTTTCCTTCTCTAGTCTCTTGCTTCAACTTATTGCAAAACTTTTTAATGTTTTTTCTAGCCACGATGATAGCATGGACAACTCTCATACCCTGACCTTGACTTGTTTCTACTTTTACCTCTATTTCTTGCATTTCTTGTTTTGTCTCTCTCGATCTTCTATAAATAGAACATCTGAGTACGAGGACAACCTTGAGATTTTCTCCTAACTTCTTCATTCAAAACACCACTCTTAGCAATTCCATAGTCACCTTGCCACCAGGAGCTGAATTTGTTAAAGAAACACAAAGAATCTGGTTAGAGTATTCAGAAGCCAAAGTCCTTGTATCTCATCGTCGAAATTAACACTCATTCAAGAAAATTGATCAAGGACACCTTGAAAATCATTTATATGGTCACGAATATGACTGTGCTCCTTGTATGTAAAGGTCATCAATTGTTTTAGTAGGAACAACTTGTTATTGCCTGATTTTGAAGTGTAAAATGTCTCCAACTTTTCCCACAATGTTCTAGCATGTGTCTCATTCACAATATGATTGCGAACATTGTCTTCAACCCATTGCCTTATATATCCACATATTTGTTGGTGCTCAAAATCCCAATTCTCATCAATTATATTCACGGGTTTATGAGCAGAAAAAATGGGAAAATGCATCTTCTTCACAAATATAAGATCTTTCATCTTGCTCTTCCTATGTTGTAATTGTTCCCATTAAAACATACCATCTTGCTCATATTTTCCTCCATCCCAAAATCCTTGATAGATAACCAAGACTTTGATGCCACTTGTTATGATGGAAAGAGGTAAATACGAAAACAAAAAAAGTAAAGTACACCAAATTTTACGTGGAAAAACCCTTCAAGTCGAAGGTAACAACCACGGGATCACAGAGATCCAAATTGCTCCACTATAACAAAAAAGGGTTACAAATATTCTCTAAATGGCCGCACAACAAGAGCCAAACGCAAAGAAGCAATAGCTATACCAATAAAAGCAAATCAAGAGAAACCACCCAAAACAGAGCTATTGTTCGGGACTCAAAACTGGATGCTGCGAACCTCCAAATCCGATCTCCACCTCAAATCAAACACCAAGATGTTAGGAAACACTCAGTAAAACTTTCAGCCCGATCCAACAGTTAACGGGCCAGAAAACGCGATCTGAAGTTGGCTGGTCGGAGAGGAAAAACTGCAGCAACTAAACTCTCTTCTCTCTTCTTTCTTTGGTGAAAACTCTCTCAAAACCTCTTTTATGTGCTAATGTCTCTCAAAGACAAATACCAATGAGCATGAATAATCTCTCTCAAATAGTCCTATTTATAGATGATGGGTGGTGCTTTTCCTAAAGCCAAACAAACTACAAATAAAATAGAAATTTGAATTTTTTTCCAAATATGATTGGAAACCATAAGAGAATAGGATTAAGCCATAAGCCTTTGGCTGGAACATGGGCCACAGCCTAACACCTCTCCCAAAATTTAAAAAAAAAATCAATTTATTTTTCTTGCCCTACCCCTACCCACACTACTCCCTACCAGCCACAACCTCCACCTCCACCTCCCCCCAAAAAAAAATATTGATTTTTTATATTTACTCCATCCCCTACCACCCCCTCCCTAAAAAAAAAAAAATCTAAATTGTTTTTTAAAAAAAAATTCAAAACTATTTTCTTACCCCAAAACTATTTTCTTACCCCACCCCTACTACCTCCCTTTAAAAAAAAATTAGAAGATTTCAAAAAAAAAAAACTTTTACAACGCCTCTCTTGGCCTACTCGTTCTCATTAGTTTATGTAAATATACACAAATGTTTTTAGAAAACATTTTCCAACTAGCGTAACGAACACAAAAAAAAAAAAAATAAGTAAGAAACAGCTTGTTTTCCTTGAAAATGTTTTCTTGAAAAATATTGGCCATGGTAAACATTTTCTCCATACCGAACACACCCCTGGTCTCAACATATTTTCATCTTATCAAAGCTCAATTTATAACATGAGAAGTTTGTATTGGAACTTGGGGGTGTTTGGCCATGAGAATTTTTTACTTTTTTCCAAAAAATTATTAGTGTTTAGCCATAAGAATTCCAAATATAATATGAAATTGTATTTGGAAAAGTGAAAACAAGTTAAACCTAGTTTCACTTTTTTCACTTTTACTTCTCTCACAAAAAAATCAAAAACAACTCCAATTTATATTCACGGTCAAACATAACTCCAAACTCCAACTTCAACTTCAACTCCAATTTCAACTCCAAAAAATTTTGGTTTTCATACCCAAACACCTACTTAGTTTTGATACATTTTGATCTCATCAAAGCTCAAATTTAGAACAAAGGAATTGAAGATTTTAAGAATAATATCAACTACTCTTTTCTGTTACTTTTCTCTTATCTAAAGCTCAAATTCAGAACATATGGAATTATACATTTTAAGAAGCATGTCCATTACGTTTTCCTCTCCCTTCATTTCTGACTATTTGCAGCCCTGTTGGAGAAGTAGTACACTGAAACTAAAGCAGTGTAGCATATCATTTATTTGGTAAATCTACTATGCCCAGCCTTCCAAATACATAATTTAATAGAAGTGACAAGGAAATCAAATACCTGAACTAGAATGTCAATGACAGGAATAACTGAGAGTAGTCCCCTATCATTGACATTCCCAACCACCAGATCTAGTAGTTTGGCAACACTAGACGCATGCAAACTGAGAAATTCCCTTCCACCCAAAATAACGTAGTCTTCAATGATATTGGTAGCAACCTACATGTCATGGAACATCAGCACAATAAACAATCCAGAACTGGAAAAATTAGTTCTGTTAAATTCTCTCTTCAACCTTCAAGTGATCAAAACTTCTTTCCAAAATTTCCACAAGACATGGGAAATACCCCAACAACTCTGGTACCATAGAAGGCGCATTAATAAGTGTTGCTTCCCATAACTGTATGATAACCTGGCTGGAATTAGGGAACAGTTCAAATACGAAAATTAATCAATTAAATCGGCCTACATATGGAACATGCCTGCATGCAGTCTTCTAGAAGTTCATCAGGGCTGGTTTTATTAATTCCACTTCGCAAAATTGGCAATAACATGCCGTACGATTTAGGTGACTGATAACCGAGAGCAACTACAAAATTCTTCAATGCAGTAAGAAGTTGAATCTGCAAGATGCTTTCACCAGAAGATTCTTCCCATGCCTAATAAAGGAACAGCTCGAATCAGCAAAAAGAAAGAACAGTAAATCAGGAAACAAAAGCACGCTGAATTCATTAAGAATCCTGCTCTCATCTGCAATTCTGTCAACAAATTTTCGTCTAGATGTATTTACACATCCTTCCACAGAGACTAGACAAAATGAAAGTAAGGAGAATAGAGGCAATTAAGTTTCGGTCTCCAGATAACAGTTCAATAATAGAATCTACCATCTAATTTAAAGGCTTTACTATAAAGTCCTGAGCCTTCTACTAACAGACAAAAGAAATTTCAGGAAGGCGGAATCTTACGGAGATTTTACTCTGGAATGTTAATGGTAATAAAATAAAACTTCAACTGCATATAGGTCATTAAACTTGAGTTAACATATAAACAAGGATCAGCGGGAAAAGAAAACCATAAGGATACCTTCTGGAAAAATAGCATTAACTTGTTTGCATATGGCGTAACTTCAGTAACTCGTGCTATCAGAACAGAGATAGTATTCAAAACTTGAACCTGAAAACGTAATCAAAAAGAAAACGCTCAGAAAAGTTAAAAACAACTGAAAAATATAGAAGACTACACCATAAAATGAATGGGGAAGGGTCTCAAATGCCCCCAGAACTATTAGATTTGGTACAATATTTCCCTCTGTCCACCTTTCCAGCCAAAAAAAGGCCCCCGACGTTATCCTTTCGACTCAAATTTGCCCCTATTTCTATTGGTATCCTTAAAGTAAAACAACTAAATATTTGTTTATTATGTGGTCTAATCTGACTGGACCAAATTTAAACCCTTCCCAAATAAATAAGAAAAAATCACCCAGGACCCATATTCTGACTTGACCTGCCTGAAAATATTATTCAAATAAAGGAAAGTTTGATGAAGTGAGTAAATTCATTTAAAGGCATCAAGAAGATGCAAGTGTTATAAGGATAGATCAGTTAAGCTCACAAAAAAAAAAAGGATTTGTAGCTTCTTCCTAAACTTTAGAGCTAACAAATCCAAGAAGAGTCTCTTGTCAAAAAAAGAATCCAATAAGAGTTCAAAATTATGTACAGGGGTCAAAATTTGGACCAACCAAAAAGGCTAACTAGACATCTGCCTCACAAAAGATCACTAGAAGTTGAAATCCCATCAAAACATCTATTGTTCCTTTCTGTCCATAAACACCAAAAGATAACAAACTTCCCGTGAACTCCAACTTTCAAGAGCATCCCTAACAGAGAAGGGCATGACCCAGGAAAGACCAAAAAACAGCAAAACATATTCCAAAGGTCCGAGGCAACTTGGTAGTACAGTAGATTATCCTGCATGGCATCTTCTCATTGGCCTTTATTAAAACAACCTCTAATCTATTAGAACCCAACCCATAACCCGGGGCCCATCTAAAAACCCATACTCGCTCCATCTGATTGCCCATCTAAAAAACATTATGATTTTATATAGTAAAATTTGCAATCAATTACCCAATTGTCTTGTTCATTTTTCTTTTTATTATTTTTTAAATCTCTTCCTCATTAGGATATTAAGGACTCAAACCTCGAATGCTTTTACATGTTCACATTCTTTTGATTTTTTTTTGAGCTGGGGGTCTATCGGAAACAACCTCTCTACCTCCCTCGAGAAGTGCTATGCGTACATTCTACCCTCCCCAGACCCCACCATGTGGGAATATACTGGGTTTGTTGTTGTTGTTGTTGTAGTATTATCATGGGAGGAAGGAAGGTATAGGAGAAAAACGGTTATTTCCATTCTTTTATTTGAGTTTAGATTTTAGATTTTGCATATACACAAAATCAGATGCAATATACGTAGTTACTTAATTAAATCATTTTCTGTTGAACTAAACGTTTCTACATGAATGTCATTATTATACTTTTTCCTCTTCTGTCGTAAGTTGAAAAAAACAATTAAAACTAAAATGGTGGGCAAGATCCAAGAAGAAGAGAAGTGGAAGAGAGAAAATTGGTGGTGGGGAACGGGGAGTGGGGTTAGTTTAGTGACTTAATGTAGAGAGAGGATAACTTCTTTTTTAAAAAAAAAAAAAAACTAGGGAACTCAAAATTAGGCCAATCATATGAAGCCACATATTAAGTACTTTTGAATTATTTTAATGGAGAAGGGCCCAAAATACCCTTGAACTATGGGATTTGGTACAATATTGCCCTTCGTCCACCTTATGAGTGTGAATCGTTAGAAATAAGGACATATTTGTGCCAAAAAGTTAAAGTCGAGGGCATTTTCGGCCCGAAAGGCAGATGAAGGGTAATATAATACCAAATCTCATAGTTCAGGGATTTTAGGTTTTCTCTGTAAAATGAAAACTAAAGACGGATTGAAAGAACACATCATAAAATGGAAAAAAGATTTCGATGATATTAGAAGAAGTGAAAGGTGTCAATCTTGTTTCTAATGCTACCTTGCTCTTAAAAATCCTGTTTCTTTTTCCCCATTTTCTGACAACTATAACATGAGTATTCTTTTCCACAGAGCAAAGAAGAACAGGGATAGAGATAACTTGGAAATGGATCTTCGCTCTAACCTCACCCCTCCAATATTCATGAGCCTACATACAACAACAAACCCAGTATATTCCCACTTAGTGGGGTATGGGGAGGGTAGAATGTACGCAGTCCATACCACTACCTCCGAAGAAGTAGAGAGGTTGTTTCCGATAGACTCCCGGCTTAAGACAAAGGACCATAGTCAAACGTCGCAAGCATACAACATGATAAAAATAACAGTGATACAACAACCACAAAAATAGAGTACATTGACCAACGAAGGACAACCCCCTCCCCCCAACCCTATCATTACCAACCAAGCTACACCAAACTCTCCTAGCTACAATCTATGACTAGACCACACACCTTAACCCTCTACCCTAATACTCTTCCTCCAAACCTTACTATCGAGGGTCATGTCCTCAGTGAGCCGTAACTGCTCCAATATTCATGAGACTCCTCAACAATATTACAATCCATTCAAGCATCAACCAATAACACCCAAAGTATGTTGAAATATTAACTTATGCATGTGCATGTAACCACTGAATCAATATTGCTTCCCCTTGACTGCAAGTTATTGCAAAGGTCTAGGGAACTTAGGATACCAGAAATCAGATGGCGCTATATTACCAACACCCCATCGCCAAAAAAAGGAGATGAGTGAATAAATGATAAGTAAATAGCAGAGAAGGATAAGTAAACAATAGAGGGGCAGGTCCATTACTCCATTTTCCATCGAATTTCAACCAGTGGACCTTGGTTTTCTTGGTTACCAAAACCAATGTTGCTCGGACTCTTCAAAAACGTCAACAGATGTCTAGCCGATCCTCCAAAAGTAGTGCATTTTGGAGGATCCAACACGGGTCGGGCAACATTTTTAAAGAGTCTGAGCAACATAGACCAAGACAAATAAATAAATGAGAACTAAATAGGCCGTGTGAAGTTAAGAAGAACACCAGCTGATATCTACCTTTGAGTCAAATTCTTGTACTTCGTCCACCACTTTGAAACACAGATCCCAACAAACTGGAAGAAGATCTAAGAACTCATTCTCATTAAAAGTTGCATCTTCAATATGAAAATACAAGGACCGGCATGCTGTCAGCTAAAAGAAGAGACAAAGTAGCTTCAGTAATCAGTATAACACAAAGTGAATGAATGGGAACTTAAAATACAGAAAATTCTGATGGATGTACAGATTCAGAAGGTAGTTCTTTTATACAATAAAATGTGGCATACCCGTACACACAAGTCATTGTCCTGAAGTAATCTGATTAGAGCACAATAAACTGCTCTTCTGGTGTCATCTTTAATCTGTACGAAAACACAATTAGATGAAAATATACAGCACTGGTAGCTGCCTAGCTCCATAAAACTATGGGTTGATAGCACATAACTATCGCATAATAAAAACCTACAATTGTCCGTGAAACAATAGCATATGAACAGTAATAGAACAAAGAAAACAACAACTAAGCCTAAATCTCAAAGAAAGTTGGCGTCGGCTATATGAATCCGCACATCTTCATTTAAGTCCATTTCATATTATAATCATACTAAATAAACTAAAAGTAAAAATATGTTATATATATATTTAGAAAAACAGAAACAGTTAAAGATTTCCATTTATATATCCACATACAGTACTCCCTCCTTCCCAATTTATGTGGGTACCATTTGACTTGATATAAATTTTTGAAATTTATGGTTTAAAACAATCCTTATACATTTGTTTAGCCATAAATTGTTAGAACATGAGTAGGAGAAAGACTAGTATATACAATCCTGCTTGAAAAAGGATTATAATTTATTTTTTTTTGTTTTTTGAGAACTGGTAATTAGTACTCTTCAGCATTTAAGGATATGCTGGAGACCTTTCAAGGGAGGAAAAAAAGAGGGGAAAAAGAGCAAAAAAAATACTTACAAGGCTCCTAGAAATTCTATAAATTGATCTGAGTCCTCTAGCCCTAACTGTTTACACCAAAAAAACAAAGACACAATGCAATTCCATTTAATCTTATGAATGGAATTAGACCTATCTTCAAAATTTCTGCTATTTCTTTCCTTCCACACGGTCCACAAGATGCAATGTGGAATTAGGTTCCACCGGATCTTCTGTGTCTTGCTCCCTAATCCTTTGATCCAGCAACTCAGTAAATCAGCTGTGTGCTCAGGCATAGTCCATTTCACTTCTGATATGTTTAAAAACAAAAACATGGACCAAATTTGGGCTGTGAAGGGGCAATGTAGAAACAAATGACTATTAGTCTCCCCCGTCTTCCCACAAAGAGAACACCAGGGGAGAATAATCTTCCCTTTCCTCCTCAAAACTTCATGTGTTAGTTAAGCATGCATTCCTAACCACCAACCAAATAAAACATTTGACTTTAGTTGGTGCTAGATTCCTCCAAACTCTCTTCCACATTTTCTTATTACTGCAACCTAGTTCCTATGGATCCATTTTACTGTATCAAGAGTATTGTTGGTGCCTGCAAAGCACCCTAGCTCCCCCAATAGTTTGGCAGTTCTCTCTATTTCCCAGTCATTAAGACACCTTCTGAAAGGTCCCATTCCTGCTCTGTCCAGCATTCACTAATCTTGGCCTCAGGGTTAGTACAAAGGTTGAATATGTCAGGAAATAGGTCCTTCAAGGTAGACCGTTTGAGCAAGATATCCGGCCAGAACCTAGTTTTCCTACCATCTCCCACCCTAATTTGCAGATCTGACTCCAATTTTGGCCATGGGTTTCTTATTGTTCTCCATACCCCCACACTCCATATACTTCGTTGCTTGCATTGCTGCACCAAAAACCATCTTCCCCATATCTGCACTTTACCAACTCTTTCCATAAGGATTGCCTATCCTCATTGTATCTCCACAACCATTTCAACATCATGTTATTAATATGCTTCCGCGGATTCCTGATGCCCATCCCCCTCTCTCTTTGCAATGTAGAACCGTTTGCCACCTGACCAAGTTGTATCCTTTGATTTCCTTGCAGTCATGCCATAAGAAATCTCTCCTAAGTTAGGTAAAGGAAAAAGAGACCTAACATGGGTTGGGAGAGAATCTAGGACAGAATTAATAAGAATATGTCTGCCGCCAAGTCATATGTATTGAGCCTTCCATCTTGCAAGTCTTTTCTCCGTCTTCTCCAAGATATTATCCCAAATCAGCACTTCTTTGTTTTTGTTCCCCAATGGCATGCCTAAGTAAGTTGTTGGTAAATTCTCCACTTTGCATCCTAATATGTTTGCTAGTTGTTGGATATTTGTCACCTCTTGAATACGGAAAAGACTACTCTTTCCCAGTTGATTTTCAGACCTGCAGAAACTTCAAAAAACAATAAAATTAGTTTGATGAACCTTATTTGTTCCCCTTGTGGCTCACAGAAGATAACTGTGTCATCAGCATAGAGTAGATGACACATCTCCTTAGTGTCGCCATTGTGTCCATTGAGCTGAAAGCCTCTAATCCACCTGTTTTGTAAGGCAATTCTCATCAAGCTATCAAACCCCTCCATTACCAAAATGAACAAAAAAGGAGATAGATGATCACCCTATCTGATACCCCTTTTCGATGGAAAAAAAACGTGCAGGTTCACCATTTACAAGAATAGAGAACCTCACGGTGCTGATACAAAACCTAATCCATCATAAACACCTTTCTCCAAAGCCCATTTGTTTCAAAGTAATCAGCAAAAAGCTCCATCTGACATGATCATAAGCTTTTTCGATGTCCAATTTAACCATCACGCCTGGGCTTGTCCCTGTCATTCTGTAGTCTATACATTCACTTACAATAAGGGTCGCATCCATTATCTATCTTACTTTTATAAAGGCCATCTGATTCTTATTGACTAGCTTATCAATCACCCTCTTATATCTTTCTGCCAACAGCTTTGCAATTATTTCACAGACTCCGATGATCAGGCTAATGGACATAAAGTCTTTTTTTAATTCAGTAGCTCCTGCTTTCTTGGGAATGAGTGTTACAAAGGTAGCATTGAATCTCTTCTCGGTCTTCTGTTTACCATAAAACTCTTGGATAGCTTTCTTGAGGTCGTCTTTCAGTAGCTCCCAGAATGTTAGATAGAATGACATGGGAAAGCCATCAGGCCCTGGAGCTTTTTCCATAGCACATAGCTTTAAGCACCCCAAGATTTCTTCCTCTTCAAAAGGCTCTTCTAGTTCAGCTTGCTCCTCTACATTAATGCTTGTCAATCCTTGTAACGGTAGTTCGGGGCTCCAAATCTCTGTTTCCTCATACAAATTCTAATAAAAAATTCTAATACTCTTTGATTATCATGTTCCCGTTCACCTTCAATGTGTCTATAGTATTGAACGTGAGGGGAGTAATGTTATGGATCCGTGGAAGTCAACTAATTAAACATTTAATTATATTTTAGTAGTTTTATTATGGCCAAACCCATCGACAGCCCCATGAACTTGACACAATCTTTCACTTTGGCACCTCAAGTGGATGTTGTTCACTTTTGACACCTCATGTAGCCATAAAGTGTGTCATTTTGGCACCTTTTGCTGAATCAGCAAAGAGAGTGTATTACACTCGCTTTTAAGCGCGTTTGAGGGGTATTTTCGTAATTTAGGGGTATTTTCGTAATTTTACATCTCTCCCACATTGTCTTCTCCACACCTATTTTTTAACTTAACCTCCATTAATGGAGGTGAAATCAACACTCAAAATAAATTTCATTCCATTAACAAAATATTCACTCTATTAACTAATACACACCATAAACACCAAATAATACTCCTTCCATTAATCAACGGAACACACCCTCTAATCTCAACTCTCCACCATTACACCATAAACACACTAAAAACAACCCAATGACAATCAAGATTCATTACACATCATAGCAATAAATCAAGGCTCAAAATAAGTAATTTCTCACTCCGTTAAACAAACAAAGATGTTATTCACACTATTTTTTTCCATCCCCGTCTCCATCCATTAGTTTTTCAATATTTTTTTTCTTTTTCTTAACACAATTAATTTTTTCTCCATTAATTCTTGGAGGTCAAGCTCACAATATCATGTTTTTACTCTTTCTTGCTTCATTATTGTGTAATTGGAGACTTGCATTTTTTTTTCAGTTTCATATTCTTTTTTCTTGCTCCTTCCACTTCCAGTTTCACTCCTTCCCATGTCTCTCAAATCATTCTTCAACTTCACTATATCTGAAATTTCCATGTTTCTCCTTCCCATGTATCTAAAATTCTAGTTCCAAGCAACCCCCATTCATATTTATATGTTCTTTCGTTAATTTATTTTCGAATTGAACACTAACCTCATCCTTCTCCGTATTTTTCATCATGTATTTGAAATTCGTGAAGCTATTAATATAGATCTATTATTGTTAGAGAATGAGGAGGTATGTTTATCATTATTGAAAAGTTCAATCTCCATTAATGGAGGTTTAAGATAAAAGAAAGTCGGGTGGAGAATACAATGTGGGGGGTGCTTTTTTGTAATTATTTAGGGAATAAAACATGTGTCATTGATTCATTGGATGTAATTACCATGTATTTTGGCCTTTTTAAAAAAAAAAAAAAAAAAAACTAATTTTGTGTATATATAATGATGTGGCAATGTAAAATTAGATGGCACAAATTAATTGGTCACGTAATCCACGTTGGCAAAGAGTGTGACCCACGCACCAGAGCTGATGTCGAAAGGTGTCAAAGTGACACACTTTATGGCTACTTGAGGTGCCAAAAGTGAACAATGTCCACTTGAGATGCCTAAGTGAAAGTTCGTGCCAAGTTTAAGAGGTCACCGATGGGTTTGGCATTTTATTATTATTATAGAATAGGGTTTTATATTTCCTACTTTCATAAGGATTAGACATTCTAGAATAGGGTTTTATATTTTCTACTTTCATAAGGATTAGACTTTCAAGATTAGGGTTTTATTATTTCCTGCTTTCATAAGAACTAGACTATTGATGTAATACTCCTATTTAAAGGGGTTTTTGGAGAGTAAATTGATAAGTCGTATTCATCAAACAGCAAGAGATAGGGGTTCTTTGAACTCTAAGGTTTCAGCCTCCCTTAAACGAGCTGAATTATATATCGCCCTGTGAATCGATCCTTTCCCCAAAAGATCATAACACAATTTGATCTTTCTGTTGGATAGGATACCTAATAACATTGAAATCCCCCCACCACAACCCAAGGCCCTTCACATAGACTTCTCATAACCCCAACTCACTCCACAATTCACATATACTACTGTTACAAACCATGAGAAATCTTTGTTTTGACTTGAAAATTTACAGATTCTGCATTGAGAACCTACTTCAATCAGCTCCCCCTCCCACAATCTTTTGTCCCACAAAATTAGAATCCCCCCATTAGCCCCTTCTGCCTCTAGGCAAACCTCCCCTAGCCATCTATTGTTCCATATCTCATGTAATATACCGCTGATACTTCCCTGTATTTTATCCTCCAAAAGTATGTATATTTCTGCCCCCACTGATTAAGAAGATTTCTGGCCAGCCCCCTCTTACGTGCATTGTTTAACCCCCTAACATTCCAAGAAATTATCTTTACCCTCATTTTTCTACAACTGACAATCTCCTCCCCCTGTTTCTCGGTTCACCGTCTTTGAACTTCACATTGAAAATAAGGTTTCGGAGCTCCTTTGATATTGCTTGATTATTCGAACAACTTGCTTTACCCTTGTTGCATAGTTCATCTCTTGAATTTCCTTGGCCCATTCTCCTTATTAAGGAGAAAAATTCTCTTTCGTATCCTTTCGTACACACTCCGAATATTTGACTTAATTTGAGGAGATTAATGTGGAATTTCAATGTCGCTTGAGACTCGAATGCCTCCTCATTAATACTGTCATCAATTGCTAACGGCCTTAGTTTGTGAGAAAAAACCAGTTGACCTTCCGAAGAATCCCTTTGGTCATCGACTTCAACGCAATCCAGCTCCATATTGTGGTAATTGTCGTTGTTCCCTTTATTTTCCTCCACTAGTAGTTGCGTAATCTGCAAATGTTTTTCCCATGTGCAATCCTCTCTCGAGCTCCAATTCCCTAGCTCCAATTCCCTGATGTAACTACAGGTGTTATAACCAGAAAGGTCCAGTGAAGGCTGGAGTTCAATAAAAGGCGCTCCACAAAGTTGTTGGGCGTAATAGCAAGGCCCTACAGATCTGACTCTTAAAATCTGGAAATCTGTTATAAGGCGCACTAAAGTTTCTGCTTTCCTCCATTAAAGCCATGTGGAACCCTTTTTCTCTTTCCACATGGGGGTTTTCGGAAGACTTTTCCCCAATAGTGTATATCTTGAATTCATCACATATCTCATTTGAATTTTTTTTCCTCTTTCATGTCTATTAGGTCTGCTTCCATCTGTGTCATAGTTGTCCCTCTATTCTTTTTTCCTCAGCCATACTGTCACATCGATTAGATGACTCCGCCTCCTCCACCAATCTGAAAGTCACTGGAGACTCGCACTAAATCAGAAGAGAAAAAATCAGCTTGCCGTCAAAGATTTCAACCTTCGTCAGAATGTTTTCTTTGGGTCCTCGAATTCTCGCCCATCTCAAATGGTTCTTCAACTCCGTCTCTTCCTCATTCTCCGGCCAACCACCGCAGCCATCTCCGATCTTCTTCATGACCTCCTTATTCCACAAGTGTAGTGGAAGGCTATGAACTCTAATCCAGAACCAGTCGAAGCTTGACTGCTCATGGAAAGCCCTTTTTGTTGGAGACCACCAGTCTAATTTCAAGTTGTTCCCTTGTCGTATCCACTCTCCCATCAAGACATGTTCTGCTATTTTCCGAGTTTGAAATTCAAAATTGTTCATATCATAGACCAGAGTGTTTGAAGCTTATTTCCATGTTTGTTGTGCCCAGTTTCTGAATTCGTTTTGTTTTGGCGCCTCTTCTCCACCACAGAACCGACCAACAAGACACCTTCTCAGTAGTTCGTTGTCTTCCCAGCTTGAAGATTGCAGCATGGTCTTCTCAACATTCTTCATAGCCCATTTCCCTTTTTTTTAAGGCCCTGTGAAATTTCCATCACCTTTGAAGTTGTTTTGTATTAAATCCCCAGTTGTATTTAACGATTTCTGAACTTCTGAGTTCTTATTAATAAATGTTTCGATTTTCATGGCTAATATTCCCCACCCCTCATTAGTATTGTTTTCAGGAATGATGATCATTGTTCTGCTCTGACCTTTAACGGTAATGACTGAGATGTATCTACCATATATATTGTACTTAAGAGAGCAGTAAATATATGTAGAGACATCCATGCTCCTCCATGATTTAAAACTTTTGCCTTTATTATCAGATGCCCCCTTAATCTGTTACAGATCCATAGAAAAGCACCGCTGCTTACCACCATTCTCCTCAGTGCCATTTTCCACTCCTCCACCCAATCAAACCAAGTCTCTGAGCAGTGGTTTGAAAAGCGAGAGGCGAAAAAAAAGTGACGAGGGCTCGCTTCACAGAAGCGAGAAACGTGAAGCAAAGCGCACGCTTTTTTCTATTAAAGCGCTATTTAGTACAAAATGTAAAAATACTAAACATGCATAAATAAATAACCAAGAGCTCAATAAATAACATAATCTTTCAATACTCAAATTAAAAAGAGAATAGATAGTCATAACAAGCATTCAAAGCAAACTACTAAAATACTAAAAATCAGTCTTGCGTCTTAATCAACCAACACAAATAGAGAAACCAACAATCAGAGAAAAGTTTAGAACTTCTATTCTACATCCTATTCCTCAACAAGGATATACTGATAAACAAAATTCAGATTACATTCAGCAAAAAGTTTAGAACTTCTATTCTAAAAATATATACTGATAAAAAGAATTCAGATTACATACAGCAAAAAAAAAAAAGTAAAAAGAAGAAAAACAAAGCTGAAAGTCAGATTACATACAACCAAAAAAAAGTAAAAAGAAAAAAACAAAGTTGGAAGTCAGATTACATACAGACAAAAAAAAAAAAAAAGTAAAACAGAACTGGAAAACAGAGAAGAAGAGGAGAAAAAAAAAAAAAGATGAAAAAGAGTAATAGAGAAGAAGGAAAAAAAAAACTAGCAAACCCTAATAGGAGAAGAAGAAGAGGAGAAATAGAGAAGAAGAAGTCGCATACCTTCAGCGGTTGTTCCAAAAAAGTTAAGCAGCAGCAATGCAGTCGTATAGTCACTTAAGGGTTTTAACTAAAATAAATTAAATAAAGCAATAAAACCCTAAAAAAAAACATTAAATATCTTTTTAAGAGAGCTTTTCTACGCCTTTTGTGCTTCAGCACTTCTCGCGTTTGGAACTAAAGCGAGAGCTTTTTTCTCGCCCCAACGCTTCAACTGTAAAAAGCGACCCACTGTCGCTTCGCTTCGCTTCACGCTTAAAGCGAGCGCTTTAGCGATTTTCATAACACTGTCTCTAAGGAGGATTTAGACTATATAATGTCATACAATTTGCCTCCTGATCTGAAGTACAACTTGTTTTCCATAGCTAAAACCAGAAAGCTAGGAAAAAATAAAGGAAAAAAAAAAGAAAGAAAAAAAAAGAAAGAAAGGTGGTGCAC
This sequence comes from Capsicum annuum, assembly GCF_002878395.1. Classification (NCBI taxonomy): domain Eukaryota; kingdom Viridiplantae; phylum Streptophyta; class Magnoliopsida; order Solanales; family Solanaceae; genus Capsicum; species Capsicum annuum. The sequence goes on along the minus strand of NC_061119.1, from coordinate 78,391,308 downwards.
TTCCGATGGTGTAAGACCACCGGAAAGGAGTAAGAAGCCCAAAAGGGACTTCTAACTTTCTGCCTTGGGTTTCATGCCTGGGAGTTCTGTTCTAATATTCTAAGCTGACATGCTTTCCTAACCACCAACCAAATAAAACATTTGACTTTAGTTGGTCTCCAAATAAATCTTAAACATAAGTGAGGAATAGTTAAAATTTGTGGAATCAATGATCTAAAAAAAAGGATTATAATGCAGTGTTCTAATTGGAAAAGGGTTGGAATGTAGTGTGTGTAACTACGGTCTCAATGTAATAATGTAGCAACAATAATTCAATACTCCCTCCGTCCCATTTTATGTGTCATAATTTGACCTGGCACGGAGTTTAAGAAATAAAAAAAGACGATAATTTTTACCAAATTGTCCTTTATTAAAAAATGTACTACTTGTATCTTTAATTAAGTGGAACAAATGGAATTGTGTCTTTAAATAGTTATCAAATAAAGAAAGGTGACATTTTTTTGGACGGACAAAAAAGGAAATGACGACACATAAAATGAGACGGAGGGAGTAATATTCTTCTCTTATATTTCTCACACAGTATTAGAGCCTCGACAATCTTGGTAGAAAATCAAAGAGCTTCTGCTGTCGGTGGGCAGCTATGACCCATATATGCCACCAGTCTAGCCATGACCATGTTACCAAAAGTTGAGCCATCATGCTTCTTTTCAGTTGGCTTCTCATAACTAATTTGCGTAGCACCGTGCATCTTTTCGCTAAATACTTTCTCATATCTAATTTGTGTAGCACCGCGCATCTTTCTGGTGACTACTTTCTCATATCTAATTTGCATAGTGTTAGAATATGAGTAGGAATAGAAATAGCATATAGAATCCTACTAGGGAAGGAATTATAATGTAGTGTCCTATTAGGAAAAGGATTGGAATGTAATGTCTATAAATAGGGCCTCAATGTAATCATATAGTCACAACAATTCAATAATATTCTTCTTATTATTTTTCACACATGGTATCAAAGCCTCTACGATCTTGGTAGAGAATCAAAGAGCTTCCGCTGCTGGCGGGCAGCTATAACCGATATATGCCGGCCGGCCGGCCAATGATTATGTTATATATGCCGCCCGTCCGGCCAATGATTATGTTAGCAAAAGTTAGGCCACCACACTTTTTTCCCCTATTTTCTCATATCTAATTTGTGTAGTACCATGCATCTTTCTGGTGACTACTTTCTCATATTAGATTTGTGTAGCACCGTGCATCTCTCCAGACTACTCATATTTAATTTGCGTAGTACTGTGCATCTTTTCGGACTACTTTCTCATATCTGTAGCACCGTGTATCTTTTCAGTGACTCCTTAGATCTGATATGTGTAGTTCCATACATCTTTACGGTGACTCCTCAGATCTGATTTGCATAGGGTCATGCCATTATTCCGACCCTATCCATATAAGTTCTCTTTTTCAGTAGGGTTGTGCCGTTATTCCAACCCTACCCATATAAATTCCTTTTTTCAATAGGGTCTATCGTCATTCCAATCTTACCCATATAATTTCAATTTTCAGTAGGGTCGTGTCGTTATTCCCATTCTACCCTTATAATTTCTATTTCTCAGTAGGATTGTGCCATCTTTCTGACCTACCCATATAATTCTCTTTTTCAATAGGGTCGTGTCATCATTCCAACCCTACCCATATAATTTTTTCTCAAATGGTGACCATTTTTCAGCCATCAAATCTAATAATCCGGCGTATGAGTATGCTCCGACCAGTTCTTCGGTGACTATCTTGTTCAAGATCTACTATCTCTTAACTTCGAGATGACCCATATTTTTAACAAGTTTTCGACAATTTTCCAACGACACATCGACTTTCTAGCGATGTTTACTACTCTTTGGATCACTTTTTTAGTTTGTTCCTTTCAATTGAGGTTTCCTAGACGTCCCGAGCAGTCCTTATCAGTTTTGTTGCAGATATCTTCACCAAGTTCCTCACCGATCCTCGTATTAGTTACATCCATAACAAGCTTGGTACATATGTCTTCTATGCACCAGCTTGAGAGGGAGTGTTAGAATATGAGTAGGAATAAGAATAGCATATAGAATCCTACTTGGGAAGGGATTATAATGTAGTGTCCTATTAGAAAAAGGATTGGAATGTAATGTCTATAAAAAGGGCCTCAATGTAATCATATAGTCACAACAATTCAATAATATTCTTATTATTATTTTTCTCACATATAGCACCGCGCATCTTTCTGGACTACTTTCTCATATTTGAGGTGCGTAGCACCGTGCGTCTTTTCGGTGACTCCTCAGATTTGATTCGCGTAGTTCTGTGGTCTTTCCGGTGACTCCTTAAAACTGATAATTTTGTAGGGTCGCACCATAATTCCAATCATATCCATATAATCTCTTTTCCAGTAAGGTCGTGCCATCATGCCGACCCTACCATATAATTTTTTCAATTTTGACCACTTTTCGGCAGTCAAATCTAATAATTCGGCAACTTCAATATTGCTCTAGCTATTCTAGGTTTGTTCCAACAAGTTTTTCGAGCAATTCTTTTTCCCTAGGTTCACCCAATCTTTGCAAGCCTTTCCATTAGTTTTTTTCCGGATTTGGAACACTGAAACCCTAATCCCTCTTTCGATTTTTCCAATGGTACAGTACAGTTTTTGCAAACGTGCATCACTGATTTCGGTTTAGGAGATCAGAAAATTAAACACCATCGTGTCATGAGATGGGCAAAGAGTCCAAATCACTGATTGCCCAGTTCATCATGAAAGGACTACGCATATTGAGATTAATTATCACTATGTTAGAGAAAAGATACTCTCCAGAGCTATTGTTACACAATTTGTGAAGTCGAGTGATCAACTTGAAAATATCTTCATCAAGTCCCTCACTGATCCTCGTACTACTTATATATGTAACAAGTTTGGTACATATGACATTTATGCACCAGTTTGAGGGGAAGTGTTAGAATATGAATAGGAGAAGGAATAGTATATAGAATCCTACTTGGAAAAGGACTATAATGTAGTGTTCTACTTGTAAAAGGATTGGAATGTAGTGTCTATAAATAGGGTATCAGTGTAATAATGTAGCAACAACAATTCAATAATATTCTTCTCTCATGTTTCTCACATAAATGATTTTATTAAGGGTAAAAGGGGGATTTTAAAGTTAAATTCTTTCTAATTATAGAAAAGTGACATTCCTTTTGGTTTAGACTAAAGAAGGAAAAAAGAAAATGTGCCACATAGAGGACAGAAGATGTACTATTTTTAGATTACCATGAACTAACAAGGATTCACCATATGAAACATTTTTCTTACAAGAACTGCTGATTGAAGAATGAAGATTGCATGAACATTTCATAGAATACACCCAAACCCGACTTTACAAATAACTTATGCTTCAATGACAAGTAGGAGCTTCATTGTAACAGAAACATTTTGCTCGACTCCACCAAATGATCATTAAATTGAGTCTGGCAAATTTTGGGTAAACACCCCCCCACCCACCCCACCCCCACCCCCCAAAACCAAAACTTAACTTGAAATTAAGTGGAAGTTTGTAGAAATGAGAGGAACAACATATATACTTGCCATAAACTTGTTTAATTAAAAGTATGTTATATTTCCCCAAGAAAAGACACTTGTTAGGGTCTTTTAGAGTTCAGACCAACTTGTCACTGACGAACCCACACAAACTATATGCTGAACTCGCTTTACTAAAAATATTCTTGAATAGTTGTGTTTTTTTCCAGTATCTCTGATGACAAAGAGAAATGAAACTAGTTGCTCTCGTCCTTAATCGCTGCTGTTGCAATTTTAGATTGGTAAAAAGAAAAACAAAAAAGAATTTGTTTGACCTATTCAAGAGCATGGAACAGGGGACAAGCCAAGAATTATGAAAAGTTCGTAAAGTAGACTCCAAACCACCAATTTTAAATAACTTAATATCACTGCAGTATGGATGCTCAAGGAGATTCATCTATTCTCAGTCACAAACAAGGAGAAAGAAAGTTATAGCCTTGTATAATAGGGTTAAAAGAGGAGTTGCAGATGGGAGAGTTATTCAACCCAAAAGAAGGGAAGAGAAAAGTTCCACATCCCTTGTATCGTTAGGAAGTAAAAGTGGATGGCAAGTAACACTATATCAGTCTTTTTAAACCATTCCAAATTTGACAGAAATGGGGAGGCAGATATCTTTTTACTTCCCATCTCCCTGTCTTGATTCGAACACTACGTAAAGAGATTTCTAGGAGACACTCTTTTTTGATAACTGCAGTCTTATTACCTCTGAAACCCATTGTCCAAGGATTAGTGCTACTTTTCTGTGTATTATCCTCATATTGGGATGATCATTCGTCAACTCCAATGATAAGGCTCCATTGAACCTGCATAACATGTTAAGAGATTGTGAAGACATATATTTATATTCCCAGTAGAATATGACTTCCAATTTTAGCGAACCCAAACATAATTACCAAGTGCTACTTTTAAAAATGATGAGTTTGTATAATAGAGTGGTCTCTAAAGGATGAGTTTCACTGTCTTGGGCAATAGGAGAACAATACCATTCAATATATGGCACCCGATTATATTTAAGAACAAGAGGGAAAGAGTTCTTAATAAATCATCATGTTGGGTAAACTGTAGTTGAATTTATGCATTCCCTTCATGTGAAGAACCTATCATTTGCTATTTCTTTTGTTCTGTTTTGCTAATGTGGTTGTTGTGGCTAGTTTTATCACCTTGTTCAGATGGCCCTGCTAAGATACTAAGAGGTTAGAGAACTCCAGCACATGTCCGAGAAGTCAGATCTATTTGATTCAGCAATTTTTCAAGCATGAAAAACACATACCAATCCTTGAAACTCGTGTTCGAAAAAAAAATTACCAATCCTTGAAACTCAGATAGTTCGAGAGCTCATAGTAAATGTATGCAGCAGCACCATAAGCAGCATCCTTAAGAAGCAGAGCCGGAGTTATTTCATTAACTGCAGAAGGGCAACCATTCATAGCCTCTTGCAGAATAGAGACAACAACAGGTCCTAGCAGCTGAAAATCAGATAACAAGTTCATGCCCGGACTAATGCAATGTGTTAAGGTTATTGAACAACACAATGAATAGGGTAAACATACTTGACTATAATTTTCAAACAAGACAATATATAGAGCTTCAGCACATGGCCTTTGTTTTTCTGACCATAGCACTGAATCCTGCTCGTGATAGAAAGTCTCTGGATTCTGGTACCATTCCTCCATATCACTTGCAGTCAGAACAAAGTACCTACAATTGGAGAAATTGCAAGAATAAGGAGACAGGTCAGAATAATATATTATAATTACAACAGCTTAAGATTTTCTCTCAGAAGATGTTAAATCATATTCAAACTATCCCTTCCACGTAGCTTGTGGGCATTCAGATATGACCTGGATAATCTCCTACCTTCACTGCCTTCCAAATACTCTTTCAGTTTATTGGCAAGAACAGAGTGTGTTTGAAGTCAACAGAAACTGAAGTCTTCGTCAAGTCCCAAAACGTTATTTTGGAAAGATAAATCAAGTGATCAAGAGGATATTAATTATTCTAATGGCCTCAAAATGGCCCCTCACATAGCAAGATTCATCATTTTGCACTGTCCTAATATCCGCTATCCCAACACTGAGAAACGAGAAAGAAAAAATCTACCTTTACATGCACCTCGACTAATTCCATGAGGTACTTGCTAGTTGCTACCTCCCCACTAAAACAGGTACCGGGTAAATTTGTGCATCAAGGCTTGGACGGATGGAATAACCTAGTATTTTTGCCTCCACTGGGATTTGAAGAGATCTCATGGTTCTCAACCAACTCCACTAGGCCACAACCTTAGGTGCAAAGGAAATACTCACTTTCTTTAATCTAAATGGATCTCCCCAAATTATTTAATATTGGAAATGGATCTTCTAGCACTAGATTCACCAAAAGTATAACTACTGAGATTCTCTACAAGTATAACTCCCCTTTAATGCACCTTCTCCACCTCCTTCGGACCCTACTCACACCTAAGAAAACCTGCAAGTCTAAACGCTGTAATGAGAAGAACATTGTTTCATAAAACATGAAACTAAGGCACCAGAAAGAACCACTCAAGTTGGACTACATAGATTGATTAAGAATGTTGTGACCACCACAAATGAGAACAGAGACGAAGACCAAAAGATACATTATATATTGCTAAGCTTGTTACATTCTTAATCTGGTGTTTGGGAACCTCAATTCAGCAAATCGATTTCTTCACATGAAAATAGCATGAAGAGAAGACCCATAAAGGGTTGGGATGTCTTACCTCCTTATCAATACATTACACAGGAGTACAACCCGGTTAGTAGGCAAAAGGGAAGTAAGAAGGCCAGCAACCGTACTTGATATGTTTTGCTTCATCTGCTCAAATGTTACTCTATTTTCATCAACCACGCGTCCTGTCAAGTTTGTCTTATACTCTTTACCTTCCAAAATTGTTTTCACCATTACCATACATTGAATCATGAATTGCTCAAAGGACATCAGATGTGGTTCAGGATCTAAAATCTTGCTTAAACAGAATTCCATGACAAGAGGAAGAACACATTTATCCCCGAACGAATAAGGATGTCGCTGCTGGATGGCGACTAAAATCTTCATTAACTTTGTACAAGCCCTTTTTAATAAATCCCAAAATTTAGGCTGACGGTCCTGCATAGATGAATCTGCAAATTTAAGGAGTGATCAGGATATCTCCTAGTTCAGACAGAATATAATAAAATATTTTCCCATCTTTTGTTATGCAGCATCAAAGCAATGGAGAAGAAATAGGCAACAAGCAACCCCCCGCGCCCATTTTCCTTTTTAGTCTCTCTCTGTTCTATTATCAACCAAAGACAAGGTGATTCAAATATTGTGCATTCCCATTCTACCTTTTCATTCCTACTTTCTTTTCATCAAACTTCCTACCCTAGTATCCAATAAAACAGGAATCTGGGTTTCCACTATATACTGTTGAGGGAAGAAAAGTTGAGGCATAATATCTTGCGAAGCAACATTTATAAGTGCAAATTAGCAATAATCTAACAAAATTGCACTAGTATTTTAACGAGCCCCTAGCAGCTTGAAAAGTTGTTAGAGCTTCAATGATTTACTTGTCAGATGCGAGACTTCGGCATATCAAGGCACAATCAATACTAGCTTTTTTTATTAAGTTACTCACTTAGAGGAGGCATGCTGGCCTTTTATAATGGTTATTAGTAGGCAAAACTAGCCATAAAGCTGAGTGGGTGTATGTCACATGTCCGGTTCGTAAGTTAATGATGTTGTCATTTGTTGATTGATATTTCCTAGTTTTAAATAAAATCAAAGCATACCCCAAAACTGTCAGGAGAACCACAATACCTGAAACAAGCAAGTTGTGTTACACTGCTTAGGTGCATTTGTGGTTGGATTGAGATACACTTTTTTAAGTCCACGGTTGAAGCCACTCCAGTGGATTGAAATATACCCTTTTAGGTCCTTGAAATAAATGAGACTGAAAACCCAAGGGTGTGGCCTAGTGGTTCGATGAAGTTGGGTTGAGCACCACGAGGTCTCAGGCTCAATTCCCAATAGAGACAAACACTAGGTTATTTCTTCTCATCTGTTCTAGCCTTGGTGGAAAGAGTTACCTGGTACCTATTGTTGATGAGAGGTGGCAGGTATCCCGTGGAAATAGTTGAGGTGGGCAAAGGCTGACCCGGATACCACAGTTGTCAAAAAAAATAATAATAAATAATAAATAAATAAATTACTCTGAAATAGCATTTCAAATGCATTTTCTCCACGTGGTACCGAGGAAAAAGAACATGACCTGATACGAGTCCGATAGTGATTGTGGATCAATACGTAAAGAACTCGTGCTCGGGTAACTCGCCAACTAATGGAACAAGCTTTGGAGTGTTGGCTCATTAAGGGCATTTTAGTGCTCGAGTGACTGGCCAACTAATGGAACAAGCTTTGGAGTGTTGGCTCAATGAGTTGTAACCTAGGCAATAAATAGAACATATTAGGTCATCTTCTCATAACTTACGATGATATTTTGAAAGCTCTTTGAGAGTGTTCATACAAGTGTGGATATCACTTGTGACAAGTGTGGAATCACTTGCGTTGGTTGCTTGTTTTGAAACGTTGGTTGCTTAGGGATTCCGCTCCCTTGAGGTCACCGCAAGAATTTGACGTTATTTGTATGAATTCTTGGGTCTTAGTGTTCAATATACACTTTGATTCATAGTGTTTGTGCATTGTGTGTCAAGTTATCTATCATTCTATCTTATTATTGTTGTTGTGTTCATTCTCGGTTTTGGGCGTCCAAACCCGAGACCTTGTTGTGTCATTTTTGTTCTTGTTATTGTGTTGTAATCTTAGTTTGTGGCTCGCTGATTATAGGTGTTGAACATCTTGGAATCTTGTTGTTATCGTGTTTGTATTGTTATTGTGTAGTGAATCCGAGAGGGGTCACCAAAAGGGATCCTCGGTTCTTCAAATCATGGACTGTTTTGGTGTGTGTTAGTGTCTTCCTTGTCGATCTTGTATCATTTGGTATCAGATCATGGATTGATTTTGTTTTCACAAGATCAATCTTGGGCTAGCTAGCTTAAAAATACAAAAAAAAAAAAGGAAAGTGTAGAAGTTGTTCTTGTTCTTGGCCGAGACATGTTTCTTTGTGGCTAGATCTTGTAGTCTTTTGTTTGTTTAGATTGTTTCTAGTGTTGGTTTCTTTCTCACCAACACTAAAGTGTCTAGATCTAAAGGTTTGAGCTTATGTTGTTGACCTTGTTGATGTAAATTGGAAGTTGGTCGTGTGTTGATATTGTTGATCTTGGTTGTGTGTTGCAATTGACCCCCCCTCTCTCTCTCTCTCGCTCGCACCGGTCCCCGGTCCCCGTCGCCAACCGTCGGCGCCGACCGGACCCGACCCGACCTCTGGTCCCCGGCGCCGCTCTAACGGCTCTCTCTCTCTCTCTCCCTACCCTCTCTCCCTCTCTCTCACCCCGGTCCCCGGCCCCCGTCGCCGTCGCTGACCTGGTAACTTGACTCATTTCCATCGATGAAATGAATCAATCTCGGTATGTCACGAATTCATGTTGTCCACGACTCTATCTGGGTTAGTCCAGGTTCGTTATCAAGTTCCAGTTCCAATTTCGATTTTCGTGTATATTGATGTGATTGTTCCGCAAGTCGACATGAAACTAACTTGTCAATGATCGAACTTAAAGATATGAACTGAGTGCCATTTGATGAGTAACTGAGAACAAAGGAGAGGGATATGGAAAGAATGAAGTAATGAAAGAGGAAGTCGGTGTCGACCCAACCCGACCGCGGCCCCGACCTCCGGCGCCGACCCCCGCCACCCTCCGTCGCTGACCGCCGGTTCCAAGCCGTTCCC
>NC_061119.1:78357950-78378863 GCF_002878395.1 Capsicum annuum | reverse complement strand
CATCACTTCAAAGACTTGTCAACCACTTTTCCATATTTCAAGGACCTTGTTTTGTGGGAATAGTAAAGTCAAGTCTCACTTTTTGAGTTGGAATTTGAAAAAGTTTCTAAGACTTGAATTTTTCCACCAAAAGACAAACTCATCCATTCCAAATTGTATCAAGACAAAAGCTTCAAATTGGTGATTAAAAAAAAAATTGTGTGGGACCGCGACCAATTACGTGGCTGCCACATCATCACGTTTTACTGTTCACGCAACATAAGTAAGCTCGAATTTTTTGATTTCTTAGTTTCTAATCTTTGTTTCTTAGTTGCATTTTGTTGATTCTATTGTTAATTAACAAACTAGTAATTGTCTACTAGGCCGTAAATTAGTTTTGGGTTCGTTTATTCGTGTCTACGTTTCTTTGTGTGCTTTTATCTTTTCGAAAACTCGTTGTAGCCTTTTGATTCAAGTACGGACAAATTTATTTTGAGTCGTTGCAAACAAAAATCCATTCCGACCTTAAGCCGCAAGTGAGACCAAGTAACTTCATTGGAGTAAAAACGATGTACCAACACTTGTGAGACCAATTGAGTGATACTTGAAAAAGTGTGAGCTTGAGAGTTAGTGAGGGTGATTTTTTATAACCTTAACTTGTTATTGTTTGTGTTTTGTTTAGTATTTCTTATTAGGTACGATGACTTCGAGTGAAGGTAGTCCAAGAGCCTCGAGATAGGTAACCATGGATGCTTTGTTGGCGGCCATAATGAGTGTGAAACATGATCTTAGTGGTCGAATGGAGAGGATGGAGGGAAGGATGGACGGGATGGAGGGTTCCTTTTCAAGGAGAATGGATACATTGGAAGTTCGTTTAGATTCCAACCATTCAAGTCCGAAACACTACCACGCCTCGACTAGTGGACATGCTACCACCCCGGATACATTTCCCCAATTGCTCAATCCACCTAGAACAACCTATGAACCCATCCACCAAGTCCCTACTTATCCAAAAAAAACCGAAGTCAAGTCCATCAAAAAGCTTCCCAAATCCGAGACCCCCTTGATATGCCGAAAGCACCACTAAACCAAAACCAACCAATCCAAATTGATGATGTGGAAGGTGAGGGTCTTTATGGAGGTGAGGGGTTAGATGAAGCAACTCTCTTTGCTGAATTTGTGCGCAATAGAAGAAGAGTTTATGGCGGGGGTCATAGAGGCCGAGGGGGAAGAGTTGGACCGGCTCCTCATAGTAGGGGCAACTTGGGACACCGACCTCACGTTCAAGAAGGTCTAATGGACCAAGGAGGCAATATGGGTAGAGACACGGGCCTAAATTCCATTAAGATCACTCTTCCTTCTTTCAAAGGGACTAATGATCCATCTCTCTCTATCTTCATTGGGAGTAACAATGTAATCGGATTTTCCAACTCAACGGGTTAACTTCCCAAAAGAAAGTCGCACATGCCATTGCTCAATTTGAAGGTTATGCATCTACTTGATGGGAGACAAAGCGGTTGCAACGGGCAAGGAATGACAATCTTAACCTTCCGGATTGGGATGACTGAAAACTCTTATGAGGGAGAGAGATGTCACGAAAAGGTACAAACAAGAGCAACTAACAAAGCTCTACAACTTGAGCCACGGAGATAGAAGTGTGGAGGAGTATTATGATGAGTTTCAAAACTTGATCCTACATCTTGACATAGTCGAACATCCAAATCATTGCCTAGCTCGGTTCAAGGGTGGCTTGTGCTATGAAGTTGTTTCTCAATTAGTTGTCCACAAGTTTGACCGAATTGAGGACCTTGTAGAAGCGGCCATTGAAGTTGAAAGGAACAATCATGCTAAGAAGACCTTCGGGTAGGACAAGTCCTACAAGCCCTTAGAGAAAAAGTCATTTGATAAAACAATCCAAAGGTATCCACGGCTTGAAGGTACTAATTCTTCCACTCCTAATCCTAAGGGTATCGTTTGTTTTAAATGTCAAGGTTCGGGTCACAAAGCTAGCGAGTGCCCAAACCGAAGGAACATTGTACTAGTGGAGGGTGATCCTAATTTTGTTTGGGATAAAGTGACCAAAAATGATGTTAGTGAAGGAACCCTTAAGAGGATGATGGAGATGATGGTGAACCCGAGAGGGTGGTGGAAGAAGGGGAAGTTAATGTGCCTTGCAGATTGATGAGGAGAACACCTCATGATGATGCTTGGCCCGAAGAAGGTGAGGTCTTGATTCCACTTTGACCTCTTGATGATGAAGAACCCGAGAGTACACTATGGTCTTTGCTCCAAGGAAGTACACTTTTCTTTTTGTCTTGTTTCTTGTCACGCTTAGGTGGATAGACAAGTATTTCTTTTGGTGCTTAGAAGGGTATCTTATTCCCTAAGTTACCACGGCATGTGTAGAATGTACACTAGTGGTTTGATATTTTTTTGTTGATTATGCTAACTTTAACCCTCATGTCATGAGGAATATGTGTTCTTTTGACTCCTATATTGTTTTGAAGGTTCGGATTCAAAGTCGAATCCTTTTTCAAAAAGGGGAGGATGATACGAGTACGATCGTGATTGTGGATCACTACGTAAAGAACTCGTGCTCAGGTGACTGGTCAACTAATGGAACAAGCTTTAGAGTGTTGGCTCATTAAGGGCATTTTAGTCAGTTTGTAATAAGTTGTAACCTAGGCTATAAATAGAACATATTAGGTCATTTTCTCATAACTTACGATGATATTTTGAGAGCTCTTTGAGAGTGTTCATACAAGTGTGGATATCACTTGTGACAAGTGTGGGTTGCTTGTTTTGAAACGTTGGTTGCTTGGGGATTCCGTTCCCTTGAGGTCACCGTAAGAATTTGACGTTATTTGTATGGATTCTTGGGTCTTAGTGTTCAATATACACTTTGATTTATAGTGTTTGTGCATTGTGTGTCAAGTTATCTATCATTCTATCTTATTATTGTTGTTGTGTTCATTCTCGGTTTTGGGTGTCCAAACCCGAGACCTTGTTGTGTCATTTTTGTTCTTGTTATTGTGTTGTAATCTTAGTTTGTGGCTCGCTGATTATAGGTGTTGAACATCTTGGAATCTTGTTGTTATCGTGCTTGTATTGTTATTGTGTAGTGAATCCGAGAGGGGTCACCAAAAGGGGTCCTCGGTTCTTCAAATCATGGATTGTTTTGGTGTGTGTTAGTGTCTTCTTTGTCGATCTTGTATCAAGACCCAAACCAAGTCTTTCACATGCCATGTAATTAGTCTGATAGTCCGCAAAGGGGTTCACAAGAAGACACCGGCATCCAATATATCGATTACCATTTTATTATCAGAAGGTCAGCATGATAAATCCTAAAAATAAAATGCAACCCTGATATTTTGTACTTTTCTTTACTTAGGTATACAGGAGGCTAACACATAAATGTATAGATTTCGAACCTCCAAAACTACCAAAAAAAGGGCATGATGGACAGATAACACTGCCAGACCTGAATACTCTGATATGATGCATTAACATTCTACTAGGAAATTGCAAATATATTCAAACACAAATAATTCATGGAGCAATAGTAAATACGAAGTTTAGATAAGGATCCAAAGTCCATTCTTACAGTAAGGAAGTAGCGATTGGATGGCATTCAAAAGCACCGGAGCAACCTCTTTGACATGCCGCACCTCCTTAAAATGGGAGGGACAAAAAGTCAATAAACTACACTGATCAAAGGGAATTAACTAGAAACCCTCCTTTATCTTTCTTATTGTTTTTTTCTCTTTGGCAACAGGGTGCAGAATGAATTTTGACCGATACCTGTAACGTTCTAGCATCACTTGGAAACCCAGAAATTATCAACTGCCTTATTATCTTTGAACATAGAAACCATCTCTCGCATGTTAGGTAAAGATCATCATGATGTAATTCAGCAGCACTCCTACCAAAGGTTTGAGCAAGAGCTGAGAAACCATGGAGTATAGTCTGCACATCAGTCTGCCAAAGATGCCAACTATAGTCGAAGAACTGCTTGCATATCTGTTAAAAGATCATGAAATACCAAGTGAGACACCTCAACAAGTCCAATTCTTCATATCAAAGTTTATGACCAGAGCAGACTCAAAGAGGAAAAAAGTAGGTGATGACTGAAATTAATTGGGAAACCGTGGACATGATAGTTTATTTTATTTGTACAGATGATTTTACTTTCAATAAATCAGGCATTTATGACCTGCTTCATTTAAAAAAACGATAGTTTATTTTGATACTCAGAAGTCAAAACTGCTGTCACCTAATAACTAATAATTAAAATAAGAGCTTTCAAATAAGCAGCTTGCAATATAAAACAGCAAGTGACTTGACATATTAAGAAGGGATATCAACACATTAAGAGTTACAGTCCCACGCAATTGCTCATAACTGTGCCAAAGAACAAGAACTGATAAAACACCAAATTATGTACAAAAAGCAGGCATTGTAACACCTAGGCTAAAATAATACGATGACTTCAGGATGCCAACAAAACAACACTAGCTGATTAGATGCAACACCTAGGGCTAAAATTATATGATGACCTCAGAATGCCAACGCAACAACACTAGCTAATGATTAGATGCAATGTACAAACATCTACAGGTACATACGCATGCGCATATTTGTCTTCAAGCTAACTTTAGATTATAATATATTTATACACAGTCTGGAAAGGTAGTACAAAATAGGTAGCAGCAAGCTTGCCAAGCAATACTTGAACTCTTACTTAAAACTCAGTTATTGAACCCTATTTTGACGGAACACTCAGTTATTGAAACCTAATTTTGACGAAACACTCCAACAACAACAACTACGCCTCAGTCCCAACCAAGTTGGGGTCGGCTATATGAATTCTCACTTCTTCGTTAAGCACATATCATGTCAGCATCCATATAAATAAAACAAAATTGAAAAATTAAGTTAAATACATATATAAACTATAATATTATTATTTATAATAATAATAATAATAATGATGTTTTATCTCAAAATAATCTCTAATCTCTTAAAAGTGTGAAAACCCTTAAAAAAAAGATTTATATTAAAAGTGTGAAGACAATTAAAAAAGTGATTTTGAACCTTTTGTCCTTCATTAGAAGTCTCCGCAATAGACGAAATCGTTTTTTCACCTTTTTTCCTCAATTTAGCATTTAATGATTTTTAAAATGTTTAGGACTTAAAATTAACTAAAATTTAAATTAATAAATTTTATATACACCATTGATTATACTTATGGAAAGTTCATTAATTATAAGGACTTCACACCTAATAACAAACTTACAATTCCAATTTGGAATTGGATGACCATCACGCGTAAGTCCATACAAAGGACTTGATGGTTGATACCAATTCTAAATGGATTTGACTTAGAATTTTAGCTTATATAAAAAAAGGAATTATAATTCTATTTAAGTATTATTTGGATCAAACTTTATAATAAACATATGCTTCTTCTACTTCTATTTTTCTTCTTACTTTGATTTTGATCCAAGTGTTTCTTGCATTAATTATCATCAATATTTATGTCTTTCTTTGTTTCGTTTAGTTAATAAATTTAAAAGTTATATATGAACTATACATAGTCAACAATTGGCGATGGATTATTCCCTTTTGACAATTTCTAGTATTTCTCTTTCAATTGAAAATTTAGTGTTGAGCATATTGCCACCGAATGAAGTAGCCATAAAAATAAAAGGTTTATCTCTTTCTTTCTTTTTTTCTTCAATAATATTTAAAACAATATAGGAGACAACAGATTCTTCCCTTTTAATAATTTCATGTGTTATCTCTTTCAATTTGAAATTTCTAATTAAAAGAATTGGACGAAACAAGCACGAACTTGTTTTTTCACAATTTGTTTCATGAGCTCCTCGAATTCTAATTTCTTATATGAAAATGTTATGATATTGATTAGTGACAAAACTATCGTGTTGCTAGCTTCTTGGTAGATGACCTTCAATTTTCTTCCACCACAACTTTCAAGCTATCTTTTGCTTTATTATAATAAAAAAAGGGCAGCCCGGTGCATTAAAGCTACCGCTATGCGCGGTGTCCGGGGAAGGGCCCCACCACAAGGGTATATTGTACGCAGCCTTACCTAGCATTTTTGCTTTATTATAATCTCTTTTGTTATTGTTAACTTGTCATGAATAGTTGTGCTATATTATTATGCTTATATATAATGTATTTTCTTATTTCTTTACCCTTTTGAATTTCAAAACCAACATAAACTTTTGGTATCAATGGTATGATAATGAGTTACCATATTTCTCTTTATATATTTTTTTCTTGAAAATTTTGCGATATTTTTAATAAAATTTATACTTAATAGTAACGTATACACAATAATATATTTATTTTATATACGTAAACATTATACTCACATGCAAAGCACGTACACTTAACTAGTAATAATAATAATGTTAAAAGTTCTTTACCAAATCCAAATCCTATCAAGCTATCACCTATGTGGATCTTCTTCTTCCGTTGTGTCCTATCTTTAGCTAAGTCTAGGACATATATCTCCTTAGGTTTTATTTGTTTGCACTTAATGGAGTTCTGAATCTGAATGGTTCAGACTTCAGACCATTAAGTGTATTTGTTTTTTATTAAGATTTAAGTTCTTAATAGGTTTGAATAGGTCTTAATCATTCAGTTCTAGAACCAAATCTTAATAGGTCTGAAGAGATATTCTGGTGTTTGATAATACTCACTACTCTATTCATAATGAGTAGTCACCACCATTAACCACCTCTGCCACCGCTAACATTGTAACCACCACCAACCACCATCACAACCACCATCGACAACAAATATCGCTACCAACCACTATTGTCAACTGCTATCACACCTACTACCTCTATTATTCTACTATATTCACCGCCACCACCTCCGTCAACAGCACCACCATCATCAACCACTACCGGCCAGTGGCCTTACTACTGACCAACTCATTTATCACGACTAGCACCACCACTAACACATCACAGCCTCCACACATTCTTCGGCCGCCGCCACCATTGTCTCTAGTAACGCCACTTCAACCACTACCATCGCTACAATTTATCTCTACTAATAACCATCTCCACCATCCCAACAAACAACATCTCTAACTAGCACCAACACATCATCAACCATCATGCATTCATGTTTCAGCCAACACAATCAACACCTCAAACTACTAACATCAAGCAACGTCACACCACAACCATCACCATCAATCTTTACCATCAAAACAGTCACTACAATACCAACCATCACAACTATCACCACCAACATTATTTATTACTAACATCAATCATCATTACCGCAACCACTATTATAAACCATCTCCACTATCACAACAAACATAAATGTTTTTTCTCAATCAAATAATAATTTTGTTCTATTAAATTACATACTTTTATAATATATAACTAATTTTTTATTTGAACTGTATTTTTATTTTATTATATACTCCCTCCATTTCTCCGTTTCAAAAAAAATGACCTCTTTTCTTTTTTGGCAATACTTTAATTTCAACTTTCCACCTGGCATGCTTATGACCACAAGATTCAAGGGCATTTTGGTACATTTGACACTACTTTAATTTAAGGCCACAAGATTCAAAGGTCTTCTTTATATTTTTAAATTTTATGCCAAGTCAAAGTAGGTCATTCTTTTTTAAACGGAAGGAATATACAAATAAAAAAATTTGCACATTCAGATGAAAAACAAACAGTCTTAATCATTTAGTTTTCAGATCTAGAGACAACATCTTAATCATTCAGATGTACATTCAGATTCAGACGTCTGAATCTTAAAAAAAAAACATGCAGCCTTAGTGTTCTCTTCACAAATGAGGAATAAACATCTTTACAAGTCTAGTACGTTATGTAACATTGAGGAGATATTAATGCATTACCAAACCTTCAAACTTTAAGAAAATCAATTGGCACTCAAAGATATAAAAAGTATACAGGAAGAAGACAACTGACAGCACCTCAGCAAAGGCCCTTTGGTCTGATGTAAGTCGTTTCGTAGACAACTCTTTCAAGGTTCTGTAAAGAATCATGAATATTCTATGTGAAACAAGAACATCTGTCGATTGAAGCTGTTGTGCTAAAAAGGAAAAAAGCTCTGGCCTGTAGGAAAATTCAAAACTAATTATTAGTGTATAGTGAAGTTGTAAAATACCAAAAAGGTACTTAGACAATAAATTTCATTATAAATATCGGAACACAACCAACTAAAGCATATAGAAGCAAGCCCTTTAAGGACCGGGAGAGATCTTAGGGATTAGGCAGTCAAGAGTACTCTAGCATCACCACCTAGAGCGACTGTCTTGACCACCAAAACTAAATCAGGATACTATATGAGAATAACACATAACATAGAGCTCAAGGTGGACTACCATAGTTCCAAAATACAATGATCACTGTTTAATATAATGTCATGGGGGATTTTGCACCACCTAATTTGATTCAAATGCAATTGACTACGTTGTTTCTACTTGACTTGGCTAGTTAATATTTGGTAGTTGATAATAAGCTACAACAAGAACACAGCAATAGCAAATAAAGATTTGGTGATGATACTACTTATACCCCCAAAACAAGGTATGGTTGTGAAATTGGCAGTAAAAGGAAAAGAGAAATAAGGACAACTACAGAACCAAACTTGTCGAGAGTAAAAACGAATTGACCCTTAAATTAGTAAGTATTTATAAGAATAGTATAAATGGACATAACTTCATGGCCCTAGTCTAGCTCTGTAATTCCTTCATTTGCCCTTTATTTATAGAAGTGTAACGATCCATTCATTAGCTCTAGTGGCAACAAGTAATTAGAACCCTAAGGGGTAGTAAAGATCTATATTCTTCAAAAAGAAGTGAATATCAAATATTTTTTAAATCTATCTATCTATTTATCTGTTCTTTTCTTTTTTTATAATTGTAGTGTCCGGGCCAGCCTGCACGCACCACGACTAATTCCACACGTTACCTGCCACCTCCCACCTGCAACAGGTACCAGGTAACTCTGTCCACCAAATCCACCAAGGCTAGAACAGATGGGAAGAAATCACATATTGTTTGTCTCTGTATATATGTGTGAATATTAAACTTATAATTTTTTAAACAGATTAAGTTTAAATGGGATCAAAACTGTCTCAATTTTAAAATACTTTGCATCCAACCTAAAAAAATTTGAGTGTCTTTGTGTGTGTGTATGTATAAATGTATGTTACACACAATATGTGTGTGAGAGTGTGGATGGATGTCGATAAGTAAAGTTCAATGTGTGTGTGAGATTGTGGATGGATATGGATAAGTAAAGTCCTTCTTAAGCTGAAAATCTATTTATATTGGATAACTTTTGAAAAAGGAAAAAAAAAGTGTTGTCGTAACCATGTACTCCCTCCACCCTAATTTATGTGGCACCGTTTGACTTGGTAAAAATTTTAAGAAAAAAAGAAAAACTTTCGAAATATGTGGTCTAAAACAAATCTTAGACATTTGTGTGGCTATATATAAATCATTTCATTAAGCGTAAAAGGAGAATTTTAAAGTTAAATTCTTTCTAATTATGGATGACATTCTTTTTGGAACGAACTAAAAAAAATGTGCCACATAAATTGGGATGGAGGGAGTAATACTATTAAAGGATGATTCTTCACCTCGGCAGGCTCTTCAATTTTGATCCAGCCAAATGCATCAAAAAGAAGAATTGCGGTGATTACACAACAACAACAGTCCCAATGTATTCCCACAAGTGAGGTCTGGGGAGGGTAAAATGTACGCAGTCCATCCGGTACCTCCGAAGAAGTAGAGAGGTTGTTTCCAATTTCGGTGATTAGGATGGATTAAATTTATAAGTTTCTTTTGTTGAATAGAATAAGACCTTTGTTTAGTAGTTCATTGTGGTATTCCATCCATTTCATTTTACTTGGCCCTCTTAGTAAAAATTGTTGTTTCAATTTACTTGTCAAATTTATGAAATCAAGAGAAGTTCATCATTTTCTTCCAATACTACCCTCCGAGACACTCAGAGCCTCAAGAATTAAAAAGTTCCTTTATTGGAACAGAGGGACTAATATTGTTAAGGGATGATTCTTCATCTCAACAGGCTATTCAATTCTAATCTAGCCAAATGCATCAAAACAAGAATTTTGGTAATTAGGATGGATTAAGTTTATATGTTTCTTTTGTTGAAAAGAATAAGACCTTTTGTTTAGAAGTTCATCGTGGTACTCCCTCCATTTCATTTTACTTGGCCCTCTTAGTAATAGTAGTCATTCCAATTTACTTGTCCAATTATGAAATCAAGAGAAGTTTATCATTTTCTTCCAATACTACCCTCCGAGCCTCAAGAATTGACAGGTTCCTTTATTCATCAGAATGGAGTGAGATGTTCAAGGCAATCAAACGATACACACTTTATAGAGTAATTTCAGATCATAAACCCATCATCCTGGAAAGTGGGGATCGGGAGGCTTCACCCTCTTTCTTCAAATTTGGAAACATGTGGCTACAAACAGAGGGCTTCATTGATATGAGAAAAGGATGGCAGCAGTCCTACATTATGCAAGGTATCCCAGATTTTGTACTGTTGCGAAAACTCGGAAATCCAAACCAAGACATTTCTAATTGGGGCAGGGAGGTGTATGGCAACTTTGAAACCCAAAAAACTAAAGTTTTTTTGGAACTAGGGAAGTTGGATAAATTAGCTGAACTTGGAACTCTTTCTCCAAAAGAAAAAGCACAATCCTTGATCTCAAATTACCGCTTCAGCAAATTGCAACAACTGAAGAGATCTCATAGAAGCAAAAGTGAAGATGCTTATGGCTTGAAGAGGGAGACAAGAAGACAAAGTTCTTTCAGAGAATGGCCAATTCACACAGAAGGGGAATTCCATTGTCAGACTGAGAACAGGGGACGAACTGATTGAAGCCAAAGGAAGGATAAAGGATGGCATTCTAGGGTATTATCAGCAAACTTTTCAAGAGGCAGAATCATGGAGACCCTTAGCTGTTTTTGAGAACCTGTCCACTCTGAACACAAATGAAAAGGAGGAACTTGAACTTTCTGTTACTGAATTGGAGATTTCTGATGCTTTTAATGGATTGCACCAGCCCCTGACGGTTGCACCATGCCTTTCTTGAAGAAATCATGGAGCTTCATTCATTGTCAAATGTTGAGCTCATGTAATGCTTCATTCATTGCTCTAATTCCAACGAAGAAAGGTGTTGAAAAGCTTAAGACACTCTAGGCCTATAAGCCTCATAGGCAGTGTCTATAAGTTGTTGGCTGAATTCCTAACAGAGAGGTTGAGAAAGGTGATGAATTCTCTAGTCTCTGGGTAGCAGAGTGCATTCTTAAAAAGCAGGCGGATAATTGATCAATCCTTGATTGCCAATGAGGTGCAATAATGTTAAAAGAAAAGTGGGTGAACCTGGGATCTTATGCAGATTGGACTTAGGGAAAGCTTTGATCAGCACAATTGGCCCTATCTAGTCAACAATTTGAAACAAATAGGCTTTGGTGACAGGTGGAAAAGATGGATATATTCTGCATTTCAACGGTAAAGTTCTCAGTACTAATTAACAGTAGTTCAGTTGGATTTTCTCAACTCATAAAGGGTTGAGGCAGGGAGATTCAATCTCTCCTTTTCTATTTATCCTGGCTATGGAAGGGTTATCTCAGTTGCTATCTCAGGCTGAAGAATTCCAATGGATTCAAAGATTCCAAGTGGACAGCAATCCAGCCACCACTATCAATGTCTGTCACCTACTCTATGCAGATGACACCCTCATTATCTGTGAAGCTGACAGGCAGCAGGTCTCCAATCTCAACCCCACCCTCATAGTTTTTGAAGCAATCTCTGAACTTCATATTAACATGCTCAAAAGTGTTATAAATCCAGTAAATCAGGTGGCAAATCTAAAGGAACTAGCTTCTATACTCAGTTGCAAAACTGGATCCTTACCCACCACCTATCGAGGTCTCTTCCCGGGGTCAAGTTTCAAGTTTTCTAGAATTTGGAGTGGAGTTATTGAAAAAATAGAGAAGAGACTGGCCGCATCGAAAATGCAGTACTCTCTGATAGAGGCACGCTCACTCTTATCAACAATGTCCTACATAGTAGTCCAACATATTGTATGTCTCTATTTCCAATACCATGTTCAATTCTAAAGGAAATGAATAGGCTCAGAAGGAGACTCCTATAGGAAGGAAATAGTATTACTCACAAATACTCTCTAGTCAACTGACAATCAGTAACTTAACCTAAGGCTCAAGGGGGCCTGCGAATCATGAATCTCAAGTTCCACAACAACAGCTTACTCATGGAGCGGCTCTAGACGTATAGACAAACTGAGGCACAGCATGTTAGAGACATCATCAAGGCCAAATATGACATTCAAGTTCACTGGTGTCCAAAGAAAAACACTGAGCCCCATGGTGCTGGGGTTTGGGAACACAGTTTCCAAGATGATTTCTTTCATGAAGTATCCTTCAAGGCTAATAATGGCTCAAGATCAAATTTTAGCAAGACAAATGGCTAGGGAACTCTATGCTAAAAGACTTTTTCACTCCTAGTCCCAGATAGCCTCCAACAAAGAAGCCACTATAGCCCAATAAGGAGACAACAACTACTGGACTCCAATTTTCAGAAGGAATTTTCAGGATTGGGAAATTAATTACTTCATATATCCCTCCTAGAAACTCTTAAAAACACTAGGTGGATGAAGATCAAGATATGATTCTTTGGGGTAATTCCAAGGAAAAGATCTACACTGTGAAAGGATGCTACAAAATCTGGAGCTCCCAGAATGCCATTCCAGAAATTTGGCCTTGGAAACATGTTTAGAAAACCAGGCAACCTCTCAGAGTTTCTTGCTTCACCTGGACAGCCCTGAAGAAAGCATGCCTAACACAAGACAATCTCAGGAAAAGGGGTGTAATCCTCATCAACGGATGCCATGTACAAGCAAACTGTGAGAAATAATGGAGAAAAATATTATTGAATGGTGTGTTTACATACTTACATCAAGAACCTATTTATAGACACTATAGTACAATCCTTTTCCAAGTAGGATTTGGTATATACTATTCCTATTTCTAATAATATTCTAACACTCCCCCTCAAGCTGGTGCATACAAATCATATGTACCTATCTTGTTACAAATGTAATGAATACGAGTACCGGTGAGGGACTTGGTGAAGATATCTGCAAGTTGATCACTTGACTTCACAAATTTTGTAACAATATCTCCAGAGAGTATCTTTTCTCTGACAAAGTGACAATCAATCTCTATGTGTTTAGTCCTCTCATGAAACACTGGATTTGATGCGATATTAAGGGCTGCTTGATTATCACACACAAGTTCCATCTTACCGATTTCTCCAAATTTAATTCTCTCAGCAACTGTTTGATCCAAACTAGCTCACAAGTTGCTACAGCCATTGCTCGATATTCTGCTTCCGCACTAGATCGAGCAACCACACTCTGTTTCTTACTCTTCCAAGACACCAAATTACCTCCTACTAAAACACAATATCCGGAGGTAGAACGTCTATCAGAGGGTGATCCTGCCCAATCAGCATCTGTGTATCCAATGATATGCTCGTGACCTCGATCCTCAAAGTGCTTCACCTATAGTCTTAGGTGTGGAAATAGATGACAAAGACGATACAAAAGCATAACGGGGTGATGATAAACGATGATAACTCAAGAAAGTATAGTGTGGATTAGCATTACGAGTGGAACGCATACCTTTTTGAAGTGCAACTGATTGGCTAGAAGAAGGCAAGTCCGCAGTAGGAGCAGCGTCCGATGCATGACATGAATCATCTGGGACTAATGGTGGATGCGGACGAAGATGATAAGTCAGAAGTGATGGCACTGTAGCAGGAGACGTAGAAATAACTGTTGATTCCTTAAAGGTTGGGTTGGGTAAGTCTGGAGATATGAGTAAGACCAAAGATGGTGCAAGTAAGACTGGAGATACGGGTAAAATCTCAGAGATATCAGGATGATCAGAAGATATATAGTAAGGTCGAGATTCAAAAAAAGTGACATCGGCGGACATAAAGTAGCGACGAAGATCTGGTGAATAACAACGATACCCTTTTTGAACTCGAGAGTAACCAAGGAAGACACACTTGAGAGCACAAGGGGCTAACTTATCTTTTCCAGGGGCTAAGTTATGGACAAAACATGTGCCCCCAAAGACACGAGGAGGGATAGAGTAGAGATGTGACTGTGGAAACAATATAGAATGGGGAACTTTATTCTAAAGGGACGATGATGGCATTCTATTAATTAAATAGCAAGATGTGAGAACTGCATCGCCCCAAAATTGCAGCGGAAAATGGGATTCAATGAGAAGAGTGCGAGCAATCTCAAGAAGATGCCTACTTTTTCTTTTTGCTATACCATTTTTTCTTTTTGCTATACCATTTTGCTGAGGGGTGTATGGACAAGATGTCTGGTGAACAATTCCTTGATGAGTCATAAACTCCTGAAACTGAGAGGATAAGTATTCTAAGGCATTGTCACTACGAAAAGTACGAATAGAAATACCAAATTAAGTTTGTTTTTCAGCACAAAAATTTTTGAATATAGAAAATATCTCAGAACAATTTTTCATTAAGAAAACCCAAGTACATCTTGAAAAATCATCATTGAAACTAACAAAATAACGAAAACCTAAAGGTGAACTGACTCTACTAGGACCCTAAACATCAGCATGTACTAATGAGAAAATAGACTCGAAACGATTCTCAATACTACGTGGGAAAATAGCACGGGTGTGCTTCCCACGTTGACATGACTCACAATCTAATGTGGATAAACTAGACAAACTAGGCACCATCTTTTGTAGCTTGGATAGACTTGATGTCCCAAACGTTTGTGAATTAGGTCTGGAGGGTCTGTAACGGAGCATGTTGTGAAGGAATTTGAAGAGGTAAGATGGTAAAGGCCTTGTGATTCATGTCCTGCGCCAATCGTCTGTCCCGTACTGCGGTCCTGCATTAGAAAAGAGTCATCAAGAAAGGTTATGCTACAATTAAGGGCACATGTCAAACGACTAACAGATGCAAGATTAAAAGGACAACCAGGGACATAAAGAACTGAGTCTAGAGTGACAGAAGATAGGGGTTTGGCTTTTCCAATTCTTTTTGGTTTTGTTCGGATCCCATTGGCTAAAGCAATAGCAGGAAGAGATTTTGAATAAACAATATTAGACAAAAGTGATTCGTTACCAGAAATATGATTAGAAGCACCTCAGTCTACAACCCATGATCCAAGAGTACTAGACTGTGAAACACAAGCAAAAGTATTACCAGCAACAAAAGCATGGGCAACTGAGGGTACTTGTAGAGATGTCTGCTTACTTGCTCTATACTGGAGGAACTCATGTTTGGGCAATATAAGCATTATTGGATGGTCGATTAGGCTGTGGAGATGTCTGCTCACTTGCTCGATTTCGAAGGAACTCATTATATTCCTTTACAGCAGCAGGCTCATAACTGGGTGGTGGACCATGCAAACTATGACATATATCCTGAGTGTGTCCAACTTTATGACAATAACTGCACTTTGATCGAGATTTTCCAAAACGACCTCTTCCTCGCCGATTTTCCATAGGCTGATATGTTCGTATTTCTATGGTTTGAGATGCAAGAATAGAAGAGTCAACAGAGGCGATGAAACTACTTTGTGACTGAAGGCACGGCAAGAAGAAGTAGACGAGAGAATAACTCATCAATTGTAGGAACCGTAGGACTAGCTAAAATCTGATCACGTACAGCATTATGGTCAGTAGAAAGTCCAGCAAATGTAAGAACTGAAAACAACTTCTGTCTGTGCTCTTGTTTTTCTACATCCGCAGTGACGGGCATCAATGTATCAAATTCTTCCATGACTGCTTGTACTTGTCCCAAGTAAGTAGACATATCGGATTCCTGTTTCTTCAAATTGGTCATTCGAGCTATCACATCATAAAAACGAGATATATCATTGGTGTATAAAGCACGAGCCTTTTCCCAAACTAAATAACACATCTGGAATGGACGAAACAAGGGCATCAACTTAGACTCAATAGATCGCCATAAAAGACTACATAGTTGAGCATCAACTTTCTCCCATTGCTCTTTAGCTTTCGCATCTTCCACGCTAGACTTTCCCTTTTCATCTACCACACTAGCCTTGTTTGTTAAATGATCTTGGACACCTTGACCTTTGCACCACAACTCAACTGAGGAAGCCCAGGTTAAATAATTTGAACTTCCCATTAATGATTCGGAAGTGATCATCGGGCTTGAATTTCCGATACCGGTAGTTTTAGGGCTAAAAACATCATACTCAAAAGACATGTTGGGAATTTTACCTTGAAAGTACCAAGAACAGTAACTGAATCTCTGAATAAAAAAAACTGTCAGGAAAAAAAAATAGAAGCCGCCGGAACCCTAACTCCGGCAGTCGGAATCTTCAAAAAAGTTACCGGAATTTGAATATAAGGTAACTGGCTGAATCAGAAAAGGACGGCGACCCCAACAAAAAAGGAACCACTCAAAAAACTCAACCGAAGAAGGCACACGCGCCGGTGCGTGATTGAACTTGCCGATTTCCGGCGCGTAGGGCTAATTTTTCAGTGGTTTTAGCTCAGGTTTGCATGAGCTTTCCGAGCCTCTTAGTGGTGTTGTATTTTTCACACAACCCACAAAATAAAGAATGACACAATCAGTCTCCGGAATTGACGACGGTGGCTGAAGTTTTTTTTTTTGTTTTTTTTTTTCTTTTCTGAAGTTTCTCACCAATGCTCTAATACCATGTGAGAAATAATGGAGAAAAATATTATTGAATGGTGTGTTTACATAATTACATCGAGACCCTATTTATAGACACTATAGTACAATCCTTTTCCAAGTAGGATTTGGTATATACTATTCCTATTTCTAATAATATTCTAACACAAACCAATGAGAGTGTTAATCACCTTTTTTTGCACTGCCCTGCAGCAGCTAGCTTATGGCATTTTTTCTACTCAATGCTTGGCTCCCAATGGACTTTTTTTTGGACAAAAATGCTTGGCCTCCATCAGAAATTCCCTACAACATCAAGGATGCCTATGCTAGATGGATATACGAAGAGTTGAAAAATCCATCAAAAAGATCGGGAGAATGATCCCAAGTTTTTGGAGCCTATGGAAGGAGAGAAACAACAGATGTTTTGATGGAATATCAACATTTTGGAGTCTCAAAGCCAAATGTCTAGTTAGTTTATTTAGTTGGCATTTTCTTTGCCTTATGAACAGTGTGGATAATATTTGGACTTTGTTAGTTCCCTTTCTCTAGTACAGTAGAGTAGTAGGGTTCCCTTTTGGCTGTTTTAGCTGTTTTACAGGGTTTTGCCAAGCTAGCTCCATATATTTCTGTTTGGAGCAGCTTCTCTTGCACAAATGTGCTTTTGTATCTTTGCATCTTCTTGATGCTTTTCTAACATCATTTAACTACCTTATAAAACTAGTTAGACCTTTGCTTCATATGTTGCTTCACATAAATGTAAAAGCTGGTAGAAACTGGGTTCTATTAAGAACCAACTCAAAAAAAAAACATCATGGCTTGCTTTTTAACACAACAACGTTCATATTGGTAATCAGGAAAGAAATCATCCAACCATAGTTGAGAGACCAAAACCCATTAACTTCTCTAGGTCCTATTGGAAGCAACACTAACGACTTTTCAACTCTATAACTAGAGCTATATTCATATTTGGATTTGCATTTATACCACAAATTATCCCAATGAAATCGGAAGCATGATATTTCTAGCTATGCATGGTACAGAATCATCATCCTGTGAAACTTGAAACAGCTCTGACAGTATACGCAAGTGAATTCCAATTTTGGTCGACAACTTAGGGTATGGGCCAAGTGATATGTCCTTCAGATGAATTATATGTGAATTACCAGTTAAAAAGCTGATCTCATGTTAAGAGTCTGCAAGCAAAAAATACTTTCACCAGAATAATTCAAATCTTCAGAATGTGCAAGGAGACTTCAGGTCCACTTCTATCTCAGACAAAAGGACCTTGTAACTGTCAGTTAGGGTTTAACTCTTAGACATCTCAAATGTTCACCCCAATATCTTGTGATTTCATATTTCTTTTTATAATCTTGGTGTCCAAAGAGAGAATCTAAGAAGTCAAGATAATAATCATAAAAAACAGAAGAATAGAATAGTTCTTCCTCAATTATTTATTGTAATTTGAATACTTATAGAGAACACCATACCATTCTTTAGGGTAGTCAATCCGAGCAATCTTTGAGAATATCACAGATAATGTAAGGGAAATCTGCACCAGGCAATCACGGACCAGATTGAGAAATCAGGAAAGCACTTACAAATATGTCTACCAAGCCAATACTATTCAGATCTCTTCTAAGTAGTGATAGCAGTTGAAGCAACAAATGTCAATAACGGGATGACAATTTTTAGAGAAAAGAGAGCTGTAGCTATCTGTGTGCTCATTACAAAACCAAACATAAATCTACATCACCTGGTAATTCTCTTCCCTCAAGTGTGACAACAGCTTTTGTCTTAAATGTAATTTCTCCTCATTGCTAATTCCCCTGCCAAGATGTTCCATAATGAAGCAAATAGTCATTTAAAGCAGTAATACAAATATATAAACATGCAGGAAGCACAAATACATAAAAAGGCAAATCTTCAAAAAGGAAAAAAATTATGCTTGGCGTTTGCCAGAGTCATGTGAAGAACAAGCAATCTGAAAATTCAATCTGCATTCATATGTTGCATCAAGCCACCAAAATTGGATAATAACCTATCTTATTAAAGGAGATTGCTGAAAATTTCCATTATCATCTTGTCTTTTCACTCAAGTTGACTTCCTTAGCATTTGAAACCTAGGTTGCTCGGACACTTCAAAAATGTCATTGGGTGTGTTCGGATGTCTAATACGAAAGCTAAGTTGGGCAGGATCTTCACTTTCGATGTTGCATCGTGTCGGATTGTCCAAAAATACACTAATTTTGGAGAACCCGACACGCACCCGTTGACATTTTTCAAGAGTCCGAGCAACATAGATGGAAAGATACATAATTTGATATCCCAAATAACACCGTCTATTTCTCCACTTTTTTGACAAGTTTCAAGCCAACATTACCTTGTAAGTCGCAATGGGTCATTTCTTTCGATAAATAAGTTGGAAATAAATTATATAAGTTGAAATGCATTCAGAATGATATGATTCCTTCACTGAAAAATAAAACTGAACAATATAACCTAACCATTATCTTTGATTGATGACTGCAATTTAGACAATGAAGAACATATGCTAATAACTGATACTCATCAATCCCAAATTTACAGTCTGTTATTCTCTGTCCAGATGTCCAATAATTGTGGACCATTTCCTTGAACAATAACCATTCAGCCAAAGATAATTTAGAATAGATAGTCCGAAAAACAAGGAATATCTGCAGTGAATTGGACAACGATTTACAAAGGATATGATCAGTTTGGGCTAATAATAGTGTAATATATGCCTAGAGTTCCTTCCATTCATTCAACCTGTATCCTTTAGCTTTCGAGAATTTGAGAACATCTATAAAACAATTTCAAAGGATTTTTCTGTAAAATATGGGTAGTACTCTAACTTAACTTATATACACATAAAACTATACATACATACAACAACAACAACAAAAAACCCAGTGTATTCCCACAAAGTGGGGTCTAGGTAGTACTCTAACTTAACTTATATACACATAAAACTATACATACATAACTTATATACACATAAAACTATACATACATACAACAACAACAAACCCAGTGTATTCCCACAAAGTGGGGTCTGTGAGGGTAAGATGTACACAGTCCATACCGCTACCTCCGAAGAAGTAGAGAGGTTGTTTCCGATAGACCCCCGGCTCAAGATAAAGAATAGTACACAAGGTCATAAAGACACATGAAGCAGGATGGATGACATACCAGAAATACGAATAGGAAATAATAAAAATAGGAATCAGAGAAATACGAATTACGAGAAATAAGGGCACCACGAAATAAGAAAATAGGAACTAAGAAATAAAAAATAGGACACCCATCTAGTAGTAGCATAAACTCACATACCAAAGACACCTAAGGACACAGTCCTAGGCTTACTAACCCGGCTACACAAGAATATCCTGACTGTTTGCTACAACCCACACACCCACACTAGCCTTCTACCCTTATCCGCGACCTCTACACCTTCCTATCTAGGGTCATGTCTTCCGTAAGCTGAAGATGCTCCAAGTCATGCCTAATCACCTATTTCTTCGGTCTACCTCTGCTCCTCCTGAAGCCATCCAAAGCTAGCCTTTCACACCTACTAGGGCCGCGCCCCTCCTCATCACATGCCCAAACCATCTCAACTTCCTTCCCGTCCACCGAAGCCACGCTCACCTTTTCCGGATAATCTCATTCCTAACACTGTCCCCTCTAGTAAGTCCACACATCCAACGCAACATTCTCATTTCCACCACCTTTAATTTTTGGATGTGGGAGTGCTTGACTGGCCAACATTACGCTCCATACAACATGGCCAGATGGACTTCCACTATATAGAATTTGCCTTTAAGCTTAAGGAGCACCTTCTTATCACACAACACTCCCGAGGCGAGCCTCCACTTCATCCAACTTGCTCCAATCTGCTTAGAGACATCCTCCTCGATCTCACCATTTCCCTGAATCATAGACCCAAGATACTTAAAACTATCCCCCTTACAAACATCCTGGGAGTCCAACCTCACCACCACTCCGTCCTTCTACCTCAAGTCACAAAGAAGATTTTCAAAGGACAAGGACATTTTGGAATAAATGAGTACAATATTTAGAATTTCTACCATTAGTTCCATCTCCATCCTTC
>NC_061119.1:78338176-78354950 GCF_002878395.1 Capsicum annuum | reverse complement strand
AGTTAGACATTATGGTCTGGGTATGGATTGGCTTCATCCTTGTTATGAATCTATAGACTGTTGTACCCGTGTGGTCATATTTAAGTTTCCTAATGAACCAGCTTTTAAGTGGTCTGGGAGTTTGGTATCTCCCAAGAGTCATTTTATCTCCTATCTCAAGTCAGAAAGATAATATCTAAGGGTTGCATCTATCACCTAGTTAGAGTCAAAGATACTAAGTTTGAGGCTCCAACTATTCAGTCAGTCGATATTATTAATGAGTTTCTAGATCTTTTTCTGAAAGACCTCCCAGGGGTACCTCCCAATAGAGAGGTAGAATTCAGGATTGACTTTCTTCCCTACACTCATCCCATTTTTATTCCACTATACCGTATGGCACCTGCAAAGCTTAAGGAGTTGAAAAAGCAACTCAAAGATCTTTTATACAAAGGTTTCACTAGGCCCAGTATTTCTTCTTGGGGCGCACCTATCTTATTCGTGTGAAAGAAAGACGATTCTTTGCGTATGTGCATTAACTATCATCAGCTTAACAAGGTCACAGTCAAGAACAAGTATCTTCTTTCGAGAATTGATGACCTGTTTGATCAGTTGCAAGGTGCAAGTTATTTCTCCAAGATAGACCTTAGATCCGGCTATCACTAGCTTAAAGTCAGGGAATGTGATATTCCAAAGATAGTTTTCCAAACCCGCTATGGTCACTTTGAGTTTCTAGTCATGTCTTTTAGGCCAACCAATGCCCCAGCAGCCTTCATGGACCTCATGAATCGAGTATTCAAGTAATATCTGGATATGTTTGTCATAGTGTTCATAGATGACATCCTTGTGTACTCCCTAATGAGAATGACCATGTGAACCACCTTAGAATTGTCAAAACTCTTAGAGACCACCAGTTGTTCTCCAAATTTAGTAAGTGTGAATTTTGGATAAGGTATGTAGCATTTCTGGGTCATGTTGTTTCAGCCGAAGGTATTAGAGTTGATCCCTAAAAGACAGAAGCTATAACAAATTGGCCTAGACCTATCTCTCCATCTGATATTAGAAGTTTCTTGGGTCTAGTAGGCTACTACTACTATTTTGTTAAAAGTTTCTCTTCTATTGCATCTCTCATAACCTAGTTGACCGAAAAGAAAGTTAAGTTATAGTGATCAAATTCCTGTGAGAAGAGTTTTTCAGGAGTTAAAGACTGATGGTACACATGGTTTTGTAGTGTATTGTGATGCTTCTAGAATTTGTTTGGGTTGTGTGTTAATGTAAAGGGGTAAAGTTATATCCTATGCCTCTAGACAGTTAAAGCCGCATGAGAAGAATTACCCAACCCATGATCTTGAATTAGCTGTTGTGGTCTTTGCTTTGAAAATCTAGAGACACTATCTTTATGGTGTTCATGTTAATGTGTGTACTGATCATAAGAGCTTACAGTATGTGTTTAATCTGAGAGATTTGAATCTTAGGCAGGAGAGGTGGTTGGAGTTGTTGAAAGACTATGATATGAGTGTACTGTATCACTCGAGCAAGGCCAATGTAGAGAAAGATATCCTTAGCAGGTTGTCTATGGATAGTGTTGCACATGTGGAGGAAGTTAATAAAGAGTTAGCCCGTGATGTGCATTGTCTAGCTAGATTGGTTGTTAGGTTGCTTGATTTAGCTGAGGGAAATACTTTGGTGCAGAGTAGTTTCGAATCCTCTTTTAGTTTCAGAAGTAAAGGAGAAGCAAGATAAGGATCCTAGTTTGGTCAGACTGGAGGAGTCAATTTAGGACCAAAAGGTAGAGGTTTTCTCCCAAGAGGGAGATAGCGTGTTGAGAGTGCAAGGTAGATTGTGTGTTTTGTGTGTTGATGATCTGAAGTAGAGGATTATGGCTGAAGCACAAGGCGCGTGGTATTCTATTCATCCCGGCACTGCCATGATGTACCGCGACTTGTGGGAAAATCTATTAGTGGAATAGTATGAAGAAGGATATAGCCGAGTTTATAGCAAAGTATGCAACGTGCCAACAGGTTAAGGTAGAGCACCAAAGACCTAGTGGTGTGATGTAAGAGTTTTGTATACCCATTTGGAAGTGAGAGGTGGTGAATATGGACTTCGTGATCGGGTTGCCACTTTTGTGTCATCATTATGATATGATTTGGGTTGTTGTGGATAGGCTGACTAAGTCCGCGCACTTCTTGCCCATGCATATATCTTATACAGCGGAGGATTATGCTAGATTATATATCCGGGAGTAAGTTAGGTTGCACGGAGTTCTCTCGTTTATCATTTCGGATAGGGGTACTCAATTTACTTCTCAAATTTGGAGGGCATTTCAGCAGGGTCTTGGTACCTAAATTCTTTTGAGTTCCGCTTTTCATCCGCAAGAAGATGGCCAGGCTGAGAGGACCATTTAGACCCTGGAATATATGTTGAGAGAGTGTGCTCTTGATTTCTAGGGTAGTTGGGATGAGTATTTGTCATTGATAGAGTTTGCCTATAACAATAGTTACCATGCTGGCATCGGGATGGCACCATTTGAGGCCTTGTATTGCAGGAGATGTAGATCACCCATAGGTTGGTTTGAAGTGGGTGAAGATGTCATGATTGGGCCTGATGCAGTGTTTGAAGCTATGAAGAAAGTTTAGTTGGTTAGAGAGAGGTTAAAGACATCTCAGAGTCATCAAAAGTTATATGCCGATGTGAGTAGAAGAGATCTTGAGTTTGAAGTGGGTGATTTGGTATACTTGAAGATTTCACCCATAAAAGGGGTGAAGAGGTTTGGTTAAAAGGAAAAGCTTAGTCCCCGTTATGTTGGCCCGTATAGAGTTTTGAACCATATTGGGAAAGTAGCCGATGAGGTTGAGTTACCCGAAGAGTTGTCAGTTATTCATCCTATTTTTCATGTCTCCATGCTTAAAAAGCATATTGGTGATTCTGTTATAGTAGATTCCTGAGAGAGTGCTGATATTCATAACAGTCTTTCATTCGATAAGATTTCTGTTGAGGTCCTAGATTTTCAGATTCGTAGACTGAGGAACAAAGAGGTTCCCTTAGTCAAAGTTTCGTTGGTGGAACAAGTTAGTTGAGGGCGCTACTTGGGAGGCAGAAGCAGACATGCGAGCCAAGTACCCGAACTCTGTTCCGCGAGTTCAGATCGATCCGAAGGTATTATTCTTAATTAATTCAGCCCTTCTAATCAAAAGTTCAGCTATATATCTATTCTGGAATGAGTTCTTGCAATCTATGGGGTAGTCAAGATTTTAGAGAGATTTTGAGCCGTTTAACAAATTGCTTCAGCTATGTGTACTCTATTTTCTTGTGTTCCTAGTCTAACTAGCTACATTCGAGGACGAATGTTTCTAAGGGGGAGATATTATAAGACCCCGCAAAGTTCCCTCATAGTATGAGCCTTAAGCATGTCAAGCGAAGTGTAATTCCAATCCTAAAAAATTGAGAAGTGACTACCCAAGTGATTGGTGTTTAAACCATATGGAATTTTCTTTAATTGACTTTTGGTCATGTAGAGAATTGAATTTGCTTTCAAAAAATACCAATTTCGTCCAAATCCGGTATCGGGGAGAGAAGTTATGGCCATTTTACTGAGAGTTGTCGGAACCACCCAGATGAGACGGACGATCCAATGGACCGTTGAGTCTGTGACGGATCGTCGCTCGGCCCATCGTAACCAAGGCAGTAACTCCTTTTTCTGGCCCAAGTGGGATGGCCAAAACAACGGATAATCGGGATTGTGATAGACCGTCGCTGTGACCACCGCGCTGAGGCAGTGTAGCCTCACCCTGGCCATCGTGTGATGGACGATCGAACAAACTGTAGGACCTGTGACATACCATCATTCCGATCGTCTCATCGAGGCAGTGTGCTCCATTCCTGGCCAGCGTACGACGGATGACCCGATGGACCATCAGGCTAGCGACGAACCGTCGCTTCAACCTTCGCAGACCCTGTTCAGAATTTTTAAGTCCTTTGTTTAAAAGGGACTTTTGGGTATTTTCCCTTTTTACGCTCAAATATATTCCAAATGAACTTGATAGCAAAATTATCTCCCCAAACATCCAAAGGCTAGGGTTTCTCGCTTAAGAACAAATCTAAAACCCTTCTCCAAGAAATCCAAGTACTCACCATGGATTCTACAAATTGAGTTAAGATTTGAGTTTCCCAAGTTCAAAGGTTGCAAGAAGCCTCTCTCGAGAATAAGAAGGAGAGTTTAGAGCAAGTTTGTTCATCTAATTTCATAATCGAAGGTATGTGGGGTTTTGAACAAGGGTAATCCTTTCACCCTTGTCCCCAAAAACTTATTTAAACTATAATTTTCAGCAATCTTTGAGATTTTACATGAATTTAAATTAAGATTTTTCACCCATTATTATTGATTGCAATATTTTGATGTTTCCCATAAATTGAGCGTCTAATGGTATGATTTTCACAAGTTTTCTTGACAAATTGCAGTTAGGTTTATATCCCATGATTTTAATCCTTGAGAACTTAATAGTTGAAATAATTACGATATTGAAGCATATGAGTATGTCGAGATTTTGAGATAAATTGCTGAAATTTCTAGATTTTTACATGAGTTATGAATCGATATGCTATCTATTATGCTTTTGATGAGTTTTTAATTTGAAATTGAATTATGGGTTGTTGAGCTCTACTTGAGACTTGCAATTTTATGAACTTTTGTGCGATAAGCACCCATGATTTGAGTATTCAGAGATTATTGAGAAATGTTTTGACCTAATGGTCATGGAGTTTTGAAATCCACTTCACCACATGAGATTACAAATTTGATTGTTGGGTTTTTGATGAACCATGAGATTATTTTAAAGTGGATTTTCATGAGATGAGCGAGATAATCTAAGGGGAGTAGTATTTAGCACCGAGTTGGGTAAGTTGCTACGGTTTTTTACACCAGAACTATGTGCCACTGTAGGTTGGGCCTGAGGCTAAGATGATTTTTAGGCCTAAGGTCGAGATATTGGGCCCGGGGCCAAGATAAGTGATAACTGAATTGAGGTTATACTCCCTGGCAAGAGTATGATGCTCCTCCCCAATGTGGGGTCTCTTCCTTAGGAGGACAAAACATTGGACTTGATGTAGCTCTCATGGTTTATGTCGGTTAAGAGAACCTCACTTAAAACTAAAGCTTTGAGATAAATTATTTCTTTAAGACTAAAGTATTTTCCCTTGATATGAGTATTTTCCCTAAAGTGAATGAAATGCCTTCAAATATGTTTCAAAGTTATATGATTCTAAATTTCAAGTACTTGAGTTCAAAAAAGTTATGAGTTCTTAAGTATTAAAGAAGTTTTACTCTCCATGAGACATATGAATGAGTTGAAAGTATTGTTTAAAGTTTCCTTTAGCCTATGGTTAATGAAAATAAGAGAAGATTACCGATTTCAAAGTTAAACTATGATGACTCTTGAGATTTGTGTTGCAGGCCCCATTCTACTTGATTCATGAGCTTTACATTTTATACTTATTCAAGCCATGTGAGTCATTACTTATTGCATGCATGATTTGATTAAAGAGTATTGATGCTATGTTGTACAAATGTATGTACCCCCACATACAAATAAATTCCCAAGTATTGATCCACATATATGTCTATGTGTTGCATTGTCTTATAATATAGGCTCACGTGCTCAGTCCCAGCCTTGTCAGTGACTTTTGAGTATCTCTGTCTACATTCCTACATTGGTGAGTCCTTATGGTTTGAAGACCTATCATTGAATATTTCAGCATTTGAGAGACTATGTTATTACTTTCAGTTCGTTTCGATTCAGTTGGGGACCTGTCCCAACGGCTCTCTAGTTCATGGATTAGTAGAGGCTTTGTCAGACTAGCTGTCAGATTGTGATTGTGTTGAGAATTCTAGTATTGTGGTCGTTTGGACCGAGTATTTTCTCTGTATCTTCCTTCATATGATATGACTATGCCAGTGTTTGAATTATTTTATCTTGAAATGAGTATTATTAGTAGAAGCAGGCTCAAAGGGTTAGCTTGGGGCTACTTGTAGCCATAAGCACCGTGTGACATCCCAGGAGGCGATTTTGGGTCGTTATAAACTTGGAATCAGCGACAGTTTTTAAGGAGTCCTAGGGAGTCTGACAAGCCGCGTTAATTAGAGTCTTGATCATCGATGTGTAGCGCGCATCATTTATGACCAAGAGGCTACGAGACATTTTAGGAAAAAGTTGTTTCTTCTTTCAGATTCTATGGTGTCTACAATTGTCCCTCTCATTTAATAATTCGTGCTTTTTTATTTCAGAAAATGCCTCTCCGAAGAGCGAATACCCGCAGAAATAGTGATGAGAAACCCCCACCTGTTGATCTTTTGAATTTGATGGTATCTCATGCTGAGTTTCGGGAAGCCTTTCAGGCGTTAGCCTAAGAAGTTACCATCAATGTTCGTGCCAATAACCAGCCTGCAGTTGCTATTTATTAGGGAGGTGATGTAGTTGTGGCTAGGATTCGTGATTTAATACGGATGAATCCGCCAAAGTTTTATGGGTCTAAGGCAGATAAGGACCCATAGTTATACCATAAGGAGGTGAGAAAGATCTCACAAGTGATGCATGTTTCTGAGGAAAAAGTATTGAGTAGGCGTCCTATAGGCTGAAGGACAATGCTTATGACTGGGTTGTATCATGGAGGAAGGGTAGAGGTGATAATGTTGCTCCTATGACTTAGCAAGTGTTCCAAGATGCATTCTTGGACAAGTTCTTTCCACTTGAGATGAGGAAGGCAAAGATTGAGAGGTTTATAAACTTGAGGTAGGGCTCCATGACTATTAAGGAGTACTGGTTAAAGTTCAACCAGTTGGCCAAGTATGCTCCTGATTTGATTTCTGACACTCGGGCTAGTATAAGCAAGTTCGTGACTAGTGTTTCTGGGTTAGTACTGAAGGAGTGTAGGACTGCGATGCTGCATAGGGATTAGATCTAGCTAGGTTGATGACGCATGCCCAACAGATAGAGGTGGATAAGATGAGAGAGAGAGAGAGAGTGATGGGTAACAAGAGGGCTAGATCTGAGCAGCATGAGTTTTGCCAGCCTAGGTTCCATAGAGGGAACCGACCTCAGTTTCAGAGATGTCTGTCTATGCCAGCGTCTTCATCAACCAGTGCTTCTGTGCCTAGAGGCAGGCAGGAGTAAGGGGTAGGTCTTTTATGTCTAGGTCGCAGAACAGTGTTGGTAACAGGCCCCGTTATCCTCGTTATGCTAAGTGTGGTAGGGATCATCTCGGTGAGTGTTTCATAGATCTGAGGAATTATTTTAGTTACGGCAAGCAGGGCCATAGACTTAGAGATTGTCCTTATTCTAGACAGGGGAACAGATATGCCCGACCTCAGGCACAGGCGTCGAGTACACCAGCTCTTGTACCCCATCCCGCTCCTGCTCAGGGCACTTCATCTAGCACTGCTGGCGGTCAGCGCCAGAATAGATTCTATGCCCTACCCTCCCGTCAGGAACAGGAGGACTCTCCTGATGTTATTACCGGTATACTCCGTACCTTTTGCTTTGATGGTTATGTGTTGTTGGACCCCAGGTCAAGTCTCTCATATGTGACCCCACTTGTAGCTGTGAATTTAAAAATGAGTCCCAAAAAGATTTCTGAGCCTTTCCTAGTTTCTACAACAGTAGGGAATTTCGTTGTTGCTAAATAAGTGTATAGAGATTGTCTTGTTATTGTTCTTCAGAGAGTCATACTTGCGGATTTGATAGAGTTAGACTTGGTGAATTTTGACTTTATTCTGGGTAAGTATTGGCTTCATTCTTGTTATGTATCTATAGACTGTCGTACCCATGTGGTCAAGTTTTCGTTTCTTGATGAACCAGCTTTTGAGTGGTCCGGGAGTTCGGTATCTCCCAAGAGTTATTTTATCTCCTATTTCAAAGCCAGAAATCTAATATCCAAGGGCTGCATCTATCACCTAGTTAGAGTCAAAGACACTAAGTTCGAGGCTCCAACTATTCAGTCAGTCGATATTATTAATGAGTTTCCAGATGTTTTTCCAGAAGACCTCCCAAGGATACCGCCCGATAAAGAGGTAGAATTCAGGATTGACCTTCTTCTCGACACTCATCCCATTTTTATTCTACCATACCATATGGCACCTGCAGAGCTTAAGGAGTTGAAAGAGCAACTCAAAGATCTTTTAGAAAAAGGTTTTACAAGGCCCAATATTTCTTCTTGGAGAGCACCTATCTTATTCGTGCGAAAGAAAGACGGTTCTTTGTGTATGTGCATTGACTATCGTCAGCTTAACAAGGTCACCATGAAGAAAAAATATCCTCTTTTGAGAATTGATGACCTGTTTGATCAGTTGCAAGGTGCAAGTTATTTTTCCAAGATTAACCTTAGATCCGGCTATCACCAGCTTAAAGTCTGGGAATATGATATTCCAAAGATAGCTTTCCGGACCCGCTATGGTCACTATGAGTTTCTAGTCAAGTCTTTCAGGATAACCAATGCCCCAGTAGCCTTCATGGATTTCATGAACCAAGTATTAAAGCAATATCTGGATATGTTTGTCATAGTGTTCATAGATGGCATCCTTGTGTACTCTTGTAATGAGAATGACCATGCGAACCATCTTAGAATTGTCTTGCAAACTCTTAGAGACCACCAGTTGTTCACCAAATTCAGTAAGTGTGAATTTTGGCTAATGTCTGTAGCCTTTCTGGGTCATGTTGTTTCAGCCGAAGGTATTAGAGTTGATCCCCAAAAGACAGAA
The DNA here is from genome assembly GCF_002878395.1 of Capsicum annuum. Classification (NCBI taxonomy): domain Eukaryota; kingdom Viridiplantae; phylum Streptophyta; class Magnoliopsida; order Solanales; family Solanaceae; genus Capsicum; species Capsicum annuum. The sequence continues at coordinate 78,346,222 of NC_061119.1, read as the reverse complement.
GCTGTAAAAAATTAGCCTAGACCAATCTCTCCGTCTGATATTAGAAGTTTCTTGGGTATAACGAGCTACTACCATCGTTTTGTTGAAGGTTTCTCTTCTATTGCATCTCTCATAACTCGGTTGACCCAAAAAAAAGTTAATCTCCAGTGATCAGATTCCTGTGAGAAGAGTTTTCAGGAGTTGAAGACTCGACTTACTTCAGCCCCTATATTGACTTTGCCTGATGGTACAGATGGTTTTGTGGTGTATTGCGATGCTTTTAGAATTGGTTTGGGCTGTGTGTTGATACAAAGGAGTAAGGTTATAGCCTATGCCTCTAGACAGTTAAAGCTGCATGAGAAGAATTACCCAACCCATGATCTTGAGTTAGCTGTTGTGGTCATTGCTTTGAAAATATGGAGACACTATCTTTATGGTGTTCATGTTGATGTGTTATCTGATCATAAGAGCTTGCAGTATATGTTTACTCAAAGGGAGTTGAATCTTAGGTAGAGGAGGTGGTTGGAGTTGTTGAAAGACTATGATATGAGTGTACTGTATCACCCGAGCAAGGCCAATGTAGAGAAAGATATCCTTAGCAGGTTGTCTATGGATAGTATTGCTCATGTGGAGGAAGGTAAGAAAGAGTTAGCCCGTGATGTGCATTTTCTAGCTAGATTGGTTGTTAGGTTGCTTGATTCAGCTGAGGGAAGTACTTTGGTACAGAGTAGTTCCGAATCCTCTTTAGTTTCAGAAGTGAAGGAGAAGCAATATAAGGATCCTATTTTGGTCAGACCGGAGGAGTCAGTTCAGGACCAAACGGTATAGGTATTCTCCCAAGGGGGAGATGGTATGTTGAGAGTGCAAGGTAGATTATGTGTTCCGTGTGTTGATGATCTGAGGTAGAGAATTATGTCTGAAGCGTATGGCGTACGGTATTTTATCCATCCCGATATTGCCAAGATGTACCGTGACTTGCGGGAAAATCTATTGGTGGAATGGTATGAAGAAAGATATAGCCGAGTTCGTCGCAAAGTGTGCAACGTGCCAACAGGTTAAGGTAGAGCACCAAATACCTGGTGGTGTGATACAAGAGTTTGGTATACCCACTTGGAAGTGGGAGGTGGTGAATATGGACTTCGTGACTGAGTTGCCTCTTTTGCGTCGTCATTATGATTCAATTTGGGTTTTTATGGATAGCCTGACTAAGTCCGTGCACTTCTTGCCCATGCATACATCTTATACAGCAGAGAATTATGCTAGATTATATATTCGGGAGTTAGTCAGGTTGCACGGAGTTCCCTCGTCTATCATTTCGGATAGGGGTACTCAATTTACTTCTTAGTTTTGGAGGGCATTTCAGCAGGGTCTTGGTACCCAAGTTCTTTTGAGTTCTATTTTTCATCCGCAGACAGATGGTCAGGCTGAGAGGACAATTCAGAGACCCTGGAAGATATGTTGAGGGCGTGTGCTCTTGATTTCAAGGGTAGTTGGGATGAGCATTTGTCATTGATAGAGTTTGCCTATAACAATAGTTCCCATGCTAGCATCGGGATGGCACCATTTGAGGCCTTGTATAATAGGAGATGTAGATCACCCATAGGTTGGTTTGAAGTGGGTGAAGCTGTCGTGATTGGAGCTGATATAGTATTTGAAGCTATGGAGAAAGTTTAGTTGATTAGAGAGAGGTTAAAGACAGCTCAGAGTCGTTAAAGGTCATATGTCGATGTAAGAAGAAGAGATCTTGAGTTTGAAATGGGTGATTTGGTGTACTTGAAGATTTCACTCATGAAAGGGGTAAAGAGGTTTGGTTAAAAGGAAAAGCTTAGTCCCCGTTATGTTGGCCCATATAGAGTTTTGAGCCTTGTTGGGAAAATAGCCTATGAGGTTGAGTTGCCCAAAGAGTTGCCAGCTGTTCATCCTGCTTTTCATGTCTCCAAGCTTAAAAAGCATATTGGTGATTCATTTGTAGTAGATTCCTCAGAGAGTGCTGATATTCAGAGTAGTCTTTCATTCGATAAGATTTCTGTTGAGATCCAAGATTTTCAGATTCGTAGACTGAGGAACAAATAGGTTCCCTTAGTCAAAGTTTTATGGCGGAACAAGTTAGTTGAGGGCGCTACTTGGGAGGCAGAAGTAGATATGTGAGTCAAGTACCTGCACCTTTTTTCCATGAGTTCAGATCGATCTGAAGGTATTATTCTTCCTTAATTCAGCCCTTCTAATCTAAAGTTCAGCTATATATCTATTCTGGAATGAGTTCTTGCAATCTCTGGGGTATTCAAGAGTTTAGAGAGATTTTGAGCCATTTAACAAATTGCTTCAGCTATGTTTACTCTGTTTTCCTGTGTTCCTAGTCTAACTAGATATATTCGAGGACGAATGTTTCCAAGGGGGAGATATTGTAAGACCCCGCAAAGTTCCCTCATAGTCTAAGCCTTAGAGCGTGTCAAGCGAAGTGTAATTCCGGCCCAAAAAAATTGAGAAGCGAATTCCCAAGTGATTGGTGTTTAAACCATACAGAATTTTCTTAAATTTGTCTTTTTTTCATGTAGATAATTGAATTAGCTTTCCAACGATACCAATTTCGTCCAAATATGGTACGGGGTAAGAAGTTATGGCCGTTTTACCGAGAGTTGTTGGAATCGCCTAGATGCGATGGACGATTCGACAGACCGTCGAGTCTATAATGGACCATCACAACCAAGGCAGTAACTTTATTATTTGGCCCAAGTGCGATGGCCAAGACGACGGACTGTCAGGTTTGCGATGGACCATCGTTGTGACTGTCGCACTATGATGATCCGACGGACCTTTGGACTTACGACAGACCGTCGCTCCGACCGTTGCATCGAGGTAGTGTGTCCCATTCCTGGCCAGCATGTGACGGATAACCCGACGAACTGTCAGGCTAGAGATGGAACGTCGCTTCGACCGTCGCAACCCCCATTCAGAATTTTTAAGTCCTTTTTTAAAAGGGCCTTTTGGGTCTTTTCCCGTTTTACCCTCAGATATATTCCAAACAAACTTGATAGCCTCATTATCTCCCTAAACATCCAAAAGCTAGGGTTTCTCCCTCAAGAGCATGTCTAAAACCCTTCTCCAAGAAATCCAAGAACTTACTATGGATTATATAAATTGAGTTAAGATTTGAGTTCCCCAAGTTCAAAGCTTGCAAGAACCCTCTCTCAAGAGTAAGACGGAGAGTTTAGAGCAAGTTTGTTCATCAAATTTCATAATCTAAGGTATATGGGGTTTTGAACAAGGGTAATCCTTTCACCCTAGTGCCCAAAAACTTATTTAAACTATAATTTTCTGAAATCTTTGAGATTTTACATAAATTTGAATTAGGGTTTTTCACCTATTATTATTGATTGCAATATTTTGATGTTTCCCATGAATTGAGAGTTTAATGGCATGATTTTCACATGTTTTCTTGAGAAATTGCAGTAGGGTCTATACCCTATGATTTTAATCCTTGAGAACTTAACAGTTGAAATGTTTGAGAAATTGAAGCATATGAGTATGTTGAGATTTTGAGATAAATTACTGAAATTTCCTGATTTCTACATGAGTTATGAATCGATATGCTACCTATTATGCTTTTGATGAGTTTTTAATTTGAGATTGAATTATGGGTTATTGAGACCTACTTGAGACTTGCAATTTTATGAACTTTTGTGCGATAAGCACCCATGATTTGAGTATTTAGAGATTATTGAGAAATGTTTTGACCTAATAGTCATGGAGTTTTGAAATCCACTTCACTACATGAGATTACAGATTTGATTGTTGGGTTCTTGATGAACCACGAGATTATTTTAAAGTGAATTTTCATGAGATGAGCGAGATAATATAAGGGGAGTAGTATTTAGCATCGAGTTGGGTAAATTGCTACGGTTTCTTACCCTAGTACTACGTGCTACCGTAGGTTGGGCCTGAGGTCGAGATGATTTTTGGGCCTTAGGCCGACATATTGGGCCTGAGGTGTCGGCCTGAGGCCGAGATAAGTGATCACTGAATTGAGGTTATACTCCCTGGCAAGAGTATGATGCTCCTCCCCAATGTGGGTTCTCTTCCTTAGGAGGACAAAATGTTGGACTCCACGTAGCTCGCATGGTTTATGTTGGTTAAGAGAAACTCCCTTAAAACTAAAGCTTTGAGATAAATTATTTCCTTAAGACTAAAGTATTTTACCCTGATATGAGTATTTTCCCTAAAGTGAATGAAATACCTTCAAATATGTTTCAAAGTTATATGATTCCGAATTTCAAGTACTTGAGTTCAAAAGAGTTATGAGTTCTTAAGCATTAAAGAAGTTTTACTCTCCATAAGACATATGAATGAGTTGAAAGTATTGTTTAAATTTTTATTTAGCCTATGGGTAATGAGAATAAGAGAAGATTACCGATTTCAAAGTTAAACTATGATGACTCACGAGATTTGTGTTGCATGCCCCATTCTACATGATTCATAAGCTTTACATTTTATACTTATTCAAGCCATGTGAGTCATTACTTATTGCATGCATGATTTGATTAAAGAGTGTTGATGTTTTATATAAATGCATGCACCCCCACATACTTAGTACATTCCCAAGTGTTGATCCGCATATACATCTATGTGCTACATTGTCTTATAATGTAGGCTCAGGTGCTGAGTCCCAACCTTGTCAGTAACTTTCGAGTACCTCTGTCTACATTCCTACAGTGGTAGTCCTCATGGTTCGAGGACCTATCATCGGATATTTCAGCATTTGAGAGACTATGTTATTACTTTCAATTCGTTTCAAGTCAGTTGGGGACCTGTCCCAACAGCTCTCTAGCTCATAGATTAGTAGAGGCTTTGTCTGACTAGTTGCCAGATTGTGATTGTGTTGAGAATTCCAGTATTGTGGTCATTTGGACCGAGTATTTTCTCTGTATCTCCCTTCATATGATATGACTATGCTAGTGTTTGAATTATTTCATCTTGAAATGAGTATTATTAGTAGATGCAGGCTCAAAGGGTTAGCTTGGGGCTACTTGTAGCCTTAAGCACCGTGTGACGTCTCGGGAGGCGATTTTGGGTCATTACAGATGTGCTCTATGAAATTGTTAAAAACCACGAAAACAGGAAAGAGGGCACAAATAGATGAAGAACTAATCGGGATAGTGTCCGATGTAGGGCAATATATATTTTTTTAATAAAAAATTAAAAAGTAAGCTTTATAAGAAGGGGGTGAGTCTTGTTTGTACAAATGGGTGTTTTGATGAAGAAGATTTGGAGGTGGGGGTGGGGGCGCTGAGATGTTTTGGAGAAAATGATCGAGGGGTGGGGGCAGGGTATAGGGTGTTTGGAGAAGGTGATTTAGGTGGGTGGTGAGGGCTGGGGTGTTTGGAGAAGATGATTTGGAGGGACTGGGCTTGGGTGAAGAAGATGATTGGGGGTTTGAGAGTGGGGGTAGGGTGCTTGGAGAAGTCAATTTATGGGGGGTGGGGGTATTTTTTTATTCAAATTAATTATTTAAAAATTATTTGAATAAACAAATGTTCTAATCTTATTGGTCACATTACACGTTATATTGAGCACTTTATACGTCATCGCGCATGTAATACACGCTTATCACATATTTTTGTGAATTATGCAAAAGATATCAAAATGATATACTTGTATGCTACTTGGGAACATTCACTTGAGGTTCTAAAGTGAAAAATGGCGCTAAGTTGAAAGATCTGACGACGTATTCCGCCTTTAATTTAATAATATTACTATAAAATGATGTACTACATGACTTGATATATATACGTATAACACACCTATCAAAAAATTAGTACAAGTTTAAAAGTGCAAAACATATCAAGTAAATCTTTTATTAGTGTAAAATTTAATTAACAATTCTTTTCATCACATTTTAACTCCATCATTGTATCGCACTTCCAACAAAAATCAATTTAAAAAGAAAAGAAAAAAAAAAAAAGATGGAGAAGTTTCAGCTCTGACTGGGGGTGGATGTTCGGTCGGTTTGGTCTGATTGTTTCATATCAGTTTCGGTTTATCGGTTTTCGAATTGACAAAAATGGCAACCATAACCAAATCGAAATAAATCGGTTTGGTTCGGTTTCTACAAATTTGGTTCAGTTATTTCGGTTTTCTATTTCGGTTTCAACATAAATGAAACGAAATTAAATAATCATAATACATAACGTCATTTTGTTGTAGAGTTGTCACAAACCATGCACGACCTAAACTTATCAACGCAACAAACTAGCATTGGATTTAGCTTAGGAGATAATCATAGAACAAGAATGGTAAAGATTACATGCTCACCAGCAGAATAGAAAAGCATCACTAACTTAAACCAACTAACACTGAAAGAAATTAAGAGAACCTTACTTTGACTAAAACAAAACGTCGAAAGGAGAGTCATTGAGAATATGTAAACCTAGAGTGCAAAATATTACATCAATTCAACTAAAGTTATTGTAAAGTACTGAAAAACAATAGCGATAAATGGATCCATCTCGCGAAAGAAAGATCAACAACCATAGAAGTGTTCTAGACATTGTTGAAGTTTATATCGACAAAAATATATATGCAAAAAAGTATAAGAGACTTGTCAGAAAACAAAATAGCTAAAAGTATGAAAAGACAAGTCACAATAAGTTCCATTCGAAAAGCTCTTGGAGTTCAGATTACACATGGTCGACTGAAGCCAGTGAAGTCTGTTCAGATTAGACGCTGGGACTCCAAATATGTTTTTGGGGAACACGGAGATTATTAAGAATGAAGTGAAAAAATATACACCCATTGAAACTAGTAGTATTGCTGAAAGTACTGCAGTGGAGGAAAAAAACCAAAGAATATCGTTTTCCATAATATTATAAATTTCTTTTATTTTCCTTATATCAAAAAAGATGAATTTTAAATATAGCTGCATTTTCCATCAGCTTGAACATACTCCTGCTTAGATTGAAATGTCATCAGAATTCAGACACCAAGTAAGGAATAATTAACACACTTAAAATTCTGTGTTCCCTGACCAGCTTCCCCACCATTGTCACACACTAATGATCCGCATCTCAAAATGTTCAATTTGTTGTTTCTCAACAAAATAGTGGTCTCTAAAAAATATTGTCGTTATATGTAGTCCAAATCAAGCCTTTTTTTTAACATTGTATGCACTGTCCATATTAGAGTATAGACAAAGTAAGGCTTTCAGATTAGTTTTTCCAAGTGCAATTTGGTTAAAGTTGAACCTAAAATTATTTTCCCACAGATTATCTGCCGCTATAAGGTCTCGGGAATATGGTAGCACTAGAAAATCATTCAAACAGCTCAGCTTGGGTCCATGCTGTGTCAATTCTACCCATGGCAAGTGCATTTATAAATGTCTTCCAAACTTTAAATGGAGAAATCAATACCAGAATTAAAAATGGACCTTTGATTAAACTGTAAAGATAGCAAAACAAGTTAAGAGATGATGATTGGTCACCACCCCATTGCCATTCCAATTTGTCAATTTTTTCGTCAGGAAGATGAGCTTAGGAATACTTCATCCGTCAATCACACCACTTGACCAAATCATAACACAAGAAAACATCTACTCTGACTAAGAATAACATCAAGTCCAACAGGTTCACCAACATATATCCCATTCAACTTTGCATACTCATAGAAACCTTTGTAACCACAAACGAAATGATGACCCTATTTGTGATTCTTTAAGTCAGTCTCCTAGAGAAGATCAGCAGGATAAGCACACATAGAGTACTTGTTACTATTCACATTAGTAATTCGAATACAGTTTGATGAACAAGGTTCACACCCCAGCCAGACGTCTTGCTAGATTTTATCTCCATGCTTGGAGAACAAAATCCCCGGCTAAATAGGAAAGTGCTGCCAGAGCCTGCGTCTCAGGATTAGCTTTGGTTTCCATTCCAAAAACTGCTTAACAGTTTCCCAAATGTAAAATAAAGCAAATACAATAAACTACCATGTTAAATAGATAAACTTACCTGAATCTGAATACTCCTCTTTAGACACAATCCATTTCCCATCGAACACTTCATCAAATGACTCGTAAAA
>NC_061119.1:78311471-78335176 GCF_002878395.1 Capsicum annuum | reverse complement strand
GTTCATTTGGAATATATTTGAGCGTAAAAAGGGAAAATACCCAAAAGGCCCTTTTAAATAAAGGACTTAAAAATTCTGAACAGGGGCTGCGAAGGTTGAAGCGACGGTTCATCGCTAGCCTGATGGTCCATCGGGTCATCCGCGCACGCTGGCCAGGAATGGAGCACACTGCCTCAATGAGACGATCGGAACGATGGTATGTCACAGGTCCTACAGTTTATTCGATCGTCCGTCACACAATGGCCAGGGTGAGGCTACACTGCCTCAGCGCGGCGGTCACAGCGACGGTCTATCACAATCCCGATTATCCGTTGTCTTGGCCATCCCACTTGGGCCAGAAAAAGGAGTTACTGCCTTGGTTATGATGGGCCAAGCGACGGTCCGTCACAGGCTCAACGGTCCATCGGATCGTCCGTCTCATTTGGGTGGTTCCAACAACTCTCTGTAAAATGGCCATAACTTTTCTCCCCGATACCGAATTTGGTCGAAATTGGTTTTTTTTGAAAGCAAATTCAATTCTCTACATGACCAAAAGTCAATTTAAGAAAATTCCATATGGTTTAAACACCAATCACTTGGGTAGTCACTTCTCAATTTTTTAGGATTGGAATTACACTTCGCTTGACATGCTTAAGGCTCATACTATGAGGGAACTTTGCGGGGTCTTATAATATCTCCCCCTTAGAAACATTCGTCCTCGAATGTAGCTAGTTAGACTAGGAACACAAGAAAATAGAGTACACAGAGCTGAAGCAATTTGTTAAACGGCTCAAAATCTCTCTAAACTCTTGACTACCCCATAGATTGCAAGAACTCATTCCAGAATAGATATATAGCTGAACTTTAGATTAGAAGGGCTGAATTAAGGAAGAATAATACCTTCGGATCGATCTGAACTCGCGGAACAGAGTTTGGGTACTTGGCTCGCATGTCTGCTTCTGCCTCCTAAGTAGCGCCCTCAACTAACTTGTTCCACCAATGAAACTTTGACTAAGGGAACCTCTTTGTTCCTCAGTCTACGAATATGAAAATCTAGGACCTCAAAAGAAATCTTATCGAATAAAAGACTGTTATGAATATCAGTACTCTCTCAGGAATCTACAATAACAGAATCACCAATATGCTTTTTAAGCATGGAGACATGAAAAATAGGATGAACAACTGACAACTCTTCGGGCAGCTCAACCTCATAGGCTACTTTCCCAACACGGTTCAAAACTCTATACAGGCCAACATAACGGGGACTAAGCTTTCCGTTTTAACCAAACCTCTTCACCCTTTTTATGGGTGAAATCTTTAAGTACACCAAATCACCCACTTCAAACTCAAGATCTCTTCTCCTCACATCGGCATATAACTTTTGATGACTCTGAGCTGTCTTTAACCTCTCTCTAATCAACTAAACTTTCTTCATAGCTTCAAACAATGCATCAGGCCCAATCATGACATCTTCACCCACTTCAAACCAACCTATGGGTGATCTACATCTCCTGCCATACAAGGCCTCAAATGGTGCCATCCCGATGCCAGCATGGTAACTATTGTTATAGGAAAACTCTATCAATGACAAATACTCATCCCAACTACCCTAGAAATCAAGAGCACACGCTCTCAACATATATTCCAGGGTCTGAATGGTCCTCTCAGCCTGACCATCTGCCTGCGGATGAAAAACGGAACTCAAAAGAATTTGGGTACCAAGACCCTACTGAAATGCCCTCCAAATTTGAGAAGTAAATTGAGTACCCCTATCCGAAATGATAGACGAGAGAACTCTGTGCAACCTAACTAACTCCCGAATATATAATTTAGCATAATCCTCCGCTGTATAAGATATATGCATGGGCAAGAAGTGCGCGGACTTAGTCAGCCTATCCACAACAACCCAAATCAAATCATAATGATGACACGAAAGTGGCAACCCGATCACGAAGTCCATATTCACCACCTCTCACTTCCAAGTGGGTATACAAAACTCTTATATCACACCACCAGGTCTTTGGTGCTCAACCTTAACCTGTAGGCACGTTGCATACTTTGCTACAAACTCGGCTATATCCTTCTTCATACCATTCCACTAATAAATTTTCCCACAAGTCGCGGTACATCATGGCAGTGCTGGGATGAATAGAATACCATGCGCCATGTGCTTCAGCCATAATCCTCTACCTCAGATCATCAATACCCGAAACACACAATCTACCTTGCACTCTCAACACGCCATCTCCCCCTTGGTAGAAAACCTCTACCTTTTGGTCCTGAATTGACTCCTCCAGTCTGACCAAACTAGGATCCTTATCTTGCTTCTTCTTTACTTTCGCAACTAAAGAGGATTCGAAACTACTCTGTACCAAAGTACTTCCCTTAGCTGAATCAAGCAACCTAACAACCAATCTAGCTAGACAATGCACATCACGGGCTAACTCTTTCTTACCTTCCTCCACATGAGCAACATTATCCATAGACAACCTGCTAAGGATATCTTTCTCTACATTGGCCTTGCTCGGCTGATACAGTATACTCATATCATAGTCTTTCAATAACTCCAACCATCTCTCCTGCCTAAGATTCAAATCCCTCTAATTAAACACATACTGTAAGCTATTATGATCAGTACACATATTAACATGAACACCATAAAGATAGTGTCTCTAGATTTTCAAAGCAAAGACAACAACAACTAATTCAAGATCATGGGTTGGGTAATTCTTCTCATGCGGCTTTAATTGTCTTTACATTAACACACAACCCAAACAAATTCTAGAAGCATCACAATACACTACAAAACCATCTGTACCATCAGTCTTTAACTCCTGAAAACTCTTCTCACAGGAATCTGATCACTATAACTTAACTTTTTTTTGGGTCAACTAGGTTATGAGAGATGCAATAGAAGAGAAACTTTTAACAAAACGGCAGTAGTAGCCTGCTAGACCCAAGAAACTTCTAATATCAGATGGAGAGATAGGTCTAGGCCAATTTGTTATAGCTTCTGTCTTTTGGGGATCAACTCTAATACCTTCGGCTGAAACAACATGACCCAGAAATGCTACATACCTTAGCCAAAATTCACACTTACTGAATTTGGCGAACAACTGGTGGTCTCTAAGAGTTTGCAAGACAATTCTAAGGTGGTTCACATGGTCATTCTCATTAGGGAGTACACAAGGATGTCATCTATGAACACTATGACAAACATATCCAGATATTACTTGAATACTCGATTCATGAGGTCCATAAAGGCTGCTGGGGCATTGGTTGGCCTAAAAGACATGACTAGAAACTTAAAGTGACCATAGCGGGTTTGGAAAACTATCTTTGGAATATCACATTCCCTAACTTTAAGCTGATGATAGCCGGATCTAAGGTCTATCTTGGAGAAATAACTTGCACCTTGCAATTGATCAAACAGGTCATCAATTCTCGAAAGAGGATACTTGTTCTTGACTGTGACCTTGTTAAGCTGATGATAGTTAATGCACATACGCAAAGAACCGTCTTTCTTTCACACGAATAAGATAGGTGCGCCCCAAGAAGAAATACTGGGCCTAGTGAAACCTTTGTTTAAAAGATCTTTGAGTTGCTTTTTCAACTCCTTAAGCTTTGCAGGTGCCATACGGTATAGTGGAATAAAAATGGGATGAGTGTAGGGAAGAAAGTCATTCCTGAATTCTACCTCTCTATTGGGAGGTACCCCTGGGAGGTCTTTCAGAAAAACATCTAGAAACTCATTAACAATATCGACTGACTGAATAGTTGGAGCCTCGAACTTAGTATCTTTGACTCTAACTAGGTGATAGATGCAACCCTTGGATATTAGCTTTCTGACTTGAGATAGGAGATAAAATGACTCTTAGGAGATACCAAACTCCCAGACCATTTAAAAGCTGGTTCATCAGGAAACTAAAACATGACCACACGGGTACAACAGTCTATAGATGCATAACAAGGATGAAGCCAATCCATACCCAGACCATAATGTCTAACTCTATCAAATCCGCAAGTATGACTCTATGAAGGACAGTAACAAAACAATCTCTACACTTGTTTAGCAACAACTAACTCCCCTACTGGTGTAGAAACTAAGAAAGGCTCAGAAATCTTTTCGAGAATCATTTTAAAATTCACAGCTACAAGTGGGGTCACATAAGAGAGACTTGAACCAGGGTCCAACAACACATAGACATCAAAGTAAAAGACACGGAGCATACCGATAAAAACATCGGGAGAGTCTTCCTGCTCCTGATAGAAGGGTGAGGCATAAAATCTATTTTGGCATTGACCGCTAGTAGTGTTAGATGAAGCACCCTTTGTAAGGGCAGGATGAGGTATAAGAGCTGGTGCACTAGCAACCTGTGCCTGAGGTCGGGCATCTCTATTTCCCTGTCTTGCATGAGGATAATCTCTAAGTCTGTGGCCCTGTTTGCCACAACCAAAATAACCCCTTAGATCTATGAAACACTCACCGGGATAATCCCTACCACACTTAGCACAAGGAGGATAACGGGGCCTGTTACCAACACTGTTCTGCGACATAGACATAAAAGACCTGACCCCTTGCTCCTGCCTGCCTCTAGGTGTGGGAGATCTTTATCACCTCTTTAAGGTACAACTGTGGGTCCTCATCTACCTTAGACCCATAAAACTCTGGTGGATTCATCCGTATAAAATCATGAATCCTAGCCACAGCTACATCACCTCCCTACTGATTAACAACTGTAGCCTTGTTATTAGCTCGAACATTAACGGTGAATGCTTGGGCTAATGCCTGAAAGGCCATCCAAAACTCAGCATGAGATACCATCTCATTCAAAGGATCAATAGGTGGGGGTTGCTCATTATCATTTCAGTGGGCATTCGCTCTTCGGAGAGGCATTTTCTGAAATAGAAAATCATGAATAATAGATGAGAGGGACAGCTGTAGGCATGATCAAATATGAAAGAAGAAGCAAATTTTTCCTAAAACGTCTCATAGCCTCTTGCTCATAGATGATGCGCGCTACGAACTAATGATAAAGACTCTACATAACGCGGCTTGTCAGACTCCCTAGGACTCCTTAAAAACCTGTCTCAGATACCAAGTTTGTGATGACCCAAAATCGCTTCTCGGGATGTCAGATAGTGCTTAAGTCTAAGGCTACAAGTAGCCCTAAGCTAAACCTTTGAGCCTGCTTCTACTAATAATACTTATTTCAAGATGAAATGATTCAAATACTAGCATAGTCATATCATATGAAGGGAGATACAAAGAAAATACTCGGTCCAAACAACCACAATACTAGAATTCTAAACACAATCACAATCCGACAACTAGTCTGACAAAGCCTCTACTAATCCATGAACTATAGAGCCATTGGGATAGGCCCCCAACTGACTCGAAATGAACTGAAAGTAATAACATAGTCTCTTAAATACTGAAATGTCTGACGATAGGTCCTAGAACCATGAGGACTCACCACTGTAAGAATGTAGACAGAGGTACTCAGAAGTCATTAATGAGGCTGAGACTGAGCACCTGAACTTATATTATAAGACAATGCAGCACATAGACGTATATGTGGATCAACACTTGGGAATATACTGAGTATGTAGGGGTGCATGCATTTATATAAAACAACATCAACACTCTTTAATCAAATCATGCATGCAATAAGTAATAACTTATATGGCTTAAATAAGTATAAAATGTAAAGCTTATAAATCATGTAGAATGGGGTATGTAACACAAATCTCGTGAATCATCATAGTTTAACTTTGAAATTGGTAATGTTCTCTTATTCTCATTACCCATAGGCTAAAGAAAACTTTAAACAATACTTTGAACTCATTCATATGTCTCATGGAGAGTAAAACTTCTTTAATGCCCAAGAACTCATAACTTTTTTGAACTCAAGTACTTGAAATTAAAAATCATATAACTTTGAAACATACTTGAAGGCATTTCATTCAATTTAGGGAAAACACTCATATCAAGGGAAAATACTTTAGTCTTAAGGAAATAATTTGTCTCAAAGCTTTAGTTTTAAGTGAGGTTCTCTTAACCGACATAAACCATACGAGCTACATTGAGTCCAATGTTTTGTCCTCCTAAGGAAGAGACCCCATGTTGGGGAGGAGCATCATACTCTTGCCAGGGGTATACCCTCAATTCAGTGATCACTTATCTCGGCCTCGGGCCCAATATATCAACCTTAGGCTCAAAAATCATCTTGGCCTCAAGCCCATCCTACGGTGGTATGTAGTTTTGGGGTAAGAAACCATAGCAACTTACCCAACTCGTTGCTAAATACTACTCCCCTTAGATTATCTCGCTCATCTCATGAAATCCACTTTAAAATAATCTTATGGTTCATCAAGAACCCAATAATCAAATCTGTAATCTCATGTAGTGAAGTAGATTTTAAAACTCCATGGCCATTAGGTCAAAACATTTCTCAATAATCTCTGAATACTCAAATAATGGGTGCTTATAGCACAGAAGTTCATAAAATTGCAAGTCTCAAGTAGGGCTCAATAACCCATAATTCAATCTCAAATTGAAAACTCATCAAAAGCATAATAGATAGCATATCGATTCATAACTCATGTAGAAATTTTGAAATTTCAGCAATTTATCTCAAAATCTTAACATACTCATATGCTTCAAAATCTAAAACATTTCAACTTTTAAGTTCTCAAGGATTAAAATCATGAGGTGTAGACCCAACTGTAATTTCTCAAGAAAACATGTGGAAATTATGCCATTAAACTCTCAATTCATGGGAAACATCAAAATATTGCAATCAATAATAATGGGTGAAAAACCCTAATTCGAATTCATGTAAAATCTCAAAGATTGCAGAAAATTATAGTTTAAATAAGTCTTTGAGCACTAGGGTGAAAGGATTACCCTTGTTCAAAACCCCACATGCCTTAGATTATGAAATTGGATGAACAAACTTGCTCTAAACTCTTCTTCTTACTCTTGAGAGAGGGTTCTTGCAAGCTTTGAACTTGGGGAACTCAAATCTTAACTCAATTTGTATTATCTATGATGAGTTCTTGGATTTCTTGGAGAAGGGTTTTAGATTTGCTCTTGAGGGAGAAACCCTAGCTTTTGAATGTTTGGGGAGATAATGAGGCTAGTAAGTTCATTTGGAATATATTTGAGGGTAAAAAGGGAAAATCCTCTTTTTAAAAAAAGGACTTAAAAATTCTGAACGGGGGCTGCGACGGTCGAATCGACGGTCCATTGGGTTGTCCGTCGCACGCTAACTAGGAATGGGACACACTACCTCGATATGACAGTCAGAGAGATGGTCCGTCGCAAGTATTATAGTCCATCAGATCGTCCATCACACAATGGTCAGGGTTAGGCCACACTGCCTCAGTGCATCGGTCACAGCAATGGTCTGTCACAAACCCGACTGTCCATCATCTTGGCCATCACACTTGGGCCAGAAAAGGGAGTTACTACCTTGGTTGTGATGGGCCGAGCGACGGTCCATCGCAGACTCGACGATCCATCGGATCATCCGTCGCACCTGGGTGGTTTCGACAACTCTCGATAAAACGACCATAACTTCTCACCTTGATACCGGATTTGGACAAAATTGTTATCGTTGGAAAGCTAATTCAATTCTCTACATAAAAAAAAGTCAAATTTAAGAAAATTCTATATGGTTTAAATACCAATAACTTAGGAAGTCACTTCTCAGTCTTTTAGGTTCAGAATTACACTTCGCTTGATACGCTCTAAGGCTCAGACTACGAGGAAACTTTGTGGGGTCTTACAACATCGATGGTAGTTTAATTAAACTAATTTTTTTATCACCAATTTAATTTAATTTTAACCAAATTCTAACTTATCAAAGACGATTACTCTTGAGTTGTTGAAAAACTTCTAACATCAATTGTGAGAACCACTGAGGAAGAAGAAGGTGAAAAACTATTATCAGTTAAAGTTCATAAATATCATAAAAAATAATTTTAATAAAATTAGGGCAAAATTGATGTTTTAGAGCTTAAAGAATAGGGTATAAATAAATGGGAGCAATTAAATATTATTATTATGACCAAGATAGATGTCATATCAGATAAAAAAAAGAAGTAACCACATGCCTATAATGAGTGAAAAATACGCGAGCTACCCACTATGTAAAAAGTGTTAAAATGACACACTCGTGTGCTACTTGAGCTGCCAAAAGTGAACAACATTCACTTGAAGTGCCAAAGTGAAATATGGTGCCAAGTGAGGAGCCTGACGATGTATTTCACCTAAATTAAAATACTTATTTGAATAAATAATTATATATGATAAACAAAAAATATCTAGGAATGATGTACACATATTGCCTTGATTTATTTATCATGGTAAAGGTGAAAAAATTATTTATACTTATAAAGATGAATAATAAATGTTTAATTAGATACACGTAATTTTTAGTAAATTCTCTCGATAAAATAATAATTTTATAATCATACTTATATTTTAAAAGTAATATCGTGGCTCAAAATTCTATGTCGTGATGGCACCTGCACACCCCCAGATACGAACCACTTCATTAGCTCAAACTCATTTTATTAGCCAGAAAGCAAAATTAAAAGCAATAAATTAAAATTAAGCTATTAAACTAAATTATAAAAGAGTGAGAAAATACGAGCTACAACGCCCAACATCTGATGATATAAGTGCAAAACTTTTATAATGTTTATAAAAGTTCTGAAATACTACAAAATTATATGAAAGAAGAAGACATAGATAAAATAAAAATAGAGAAGTATAAATGTTGCAGAACAGCCAAGCAGATACCTTCAGGGACTTTCAAATGTGCTCAAATGAGAAGCTAGATCACCTATCACTCGTGTCAAAGACAAATCATGCACCCAAAAGGTGCATAAAAATAAGGATAAGTACGAAAGATTAAGTGTACTCAGTAGCATTGTTGACCTATCCTAAACAAAGTGATGACAAGGGTTGATCTTACCATACCAAGCTTCATACTTCTTAACAGTTAATAATCTTATCAATAATAACTGTAAAGAATTTGATCATTTATATGAACAAGATAATAATCATATTTTCAAAATTTAATTGAAATTCAACAAAAAGATAAGTAACCCCAAATAATGTTCATCGAACAAATAAAAATCAATATGAAACACAATAACCAATGTAGTCTATACAACTTAAAAGTGGGAAGCCCTTTAGCCTAATATTAAATTGCTAATTTACCCTTTTAAAAATACCTAAATTCGTAATAACTCCCAACATACCCACTTAATTTTTATAATTGACTGAACAACCACCAAACACCTCTTCTCTACTTTTGCTTTTAATTACGTCTCTTGCGATATGCAACTATTAGAATATGTCTTTACAAAAATAACTCTCCCAATTGTAAAACCTTAACATAATTTCACCTTTACTTTAAATGTTTATTCTACTTATTTGATGTTCTTTCAGACCTTTCAGTGCTTCTACCCAAAATCAATAATAAATTTGAAGGTAACTTCCCCTTCATCAGCTTTTCTTTGTTAATTTGATTCAATCTGTAATTTAAAATTATTTTTAAAAATTTGTTATTATTTGACCGTTGCATTGATTTGAAACATGTAACAATTACTGTAAAAAACACACAACTTTCAAACATAGCTTGTCTTCTATAATTTGACTCGACCTGTAACTAAAAGGCATTGCAAATTCTCTATTAAAGACACAACTTTCGAATATTTTTAAGATAATTTGCATCGCTCTCCTATTCTCTGTTATCATTTATCTATTGTGTTGATTTGATAACTGCAAAAATTAGCATATAACTTTCAATGTTATTAAGAAATTTTGGATCACATTATGCTCTTTTTACTGTGTAAGCGGTTGTTTCATAAAAAACACACAATTTTGACATCGTATTTTTATCATTTATTATTGATTGTCTATTTTTTGATTTGAAACCAACATCAATAGTCGCAAAAAGAATTGAACATTTTAAAACATTATGATTCATCATTTTGTAACATGGTCCTTTTCAAGTTTTATCTAGGTACTATTTCGTCCATCTAATTTTCCTTCTAAATTCTTGGCACTATATTATCCGATAAAATCGACTTATAAGTTTATTTCTCCTTTATAAAACATTCATCACCCTTTCTATATTTGACTTAATTTGAGATGAAGTTCGTTTATAAATATATTGAATGATCATAACTTAAAAACCTAATGAAATACTTTGAAATGTTGATTATAATAAATCATGATATACTTATAACTCAAAAAGTTGATTCTCATTCATTTGTTCTACTTCAACTGTTTCACACATCTTTTCTATTCGATATTTTTTTTTTTAAATCAACTTGTAATTTCAGATTTTTATTAAAACTTTATAGTATAGCTATTATACTAGTTTGTGGATGACATGCCCTTCAAGATCCTCTGTTATCTTGACTACATTATTGAACCAAGATGTAGATGGACCATTATTTCTCAACTTCCGTTAAATCGTCAACTTACTCATCAATCAATGTTCTTTTGAATGTATGCATATTATCAGAATATATCCTATTATACATACATTAGTGATTGTGCTTTTAAATCTACGATCATCATCTTTCTTCAGCAAGAGCAATTAAAAAGTGAAAATTATTTCATAAAATTAGAGTTTTACTCAAATTTCTTCTTACTAACTTCACTTATTGTAAAAAAATTGCAGATACCCTATTATTTTCAATTCTTGTGTTGAATTTAATTTTTTGTATTACCAACTTTATTATTGTGACAGGCACCATTCCAATTCAGTTTTGCTTCTTTGGTCACTTCGCCAGCTTTAACACATTTGAAACTGTCATCTGCATATGCATTAGACCAAAAAAATAATTATACTTGAAATTGTTTTAGAAAATTATATTAGATTTCATTGGTAAACTTTATGCTTATGTTTCTGGATATAAAATTTGATATACTTACCTATAGAAATAATTCTTTCAGAAAATTATATTAGATTTCATCAACACATTGTATGCTTATTTTTTCTAGCCGTAATCTCTGATAGACGTTTTTATTAGAAAAATTTCGTTCATAAAATTATATTATATTTCATTTGCACGCTTTACGCTTATGTTTTTGATCGTGATCTCTTAGGAACTTACTTATTATAATTAACATCTGCCAAATTTTTCCTTGTCAGATTCTTGACGAAAATAACATCACCACTGCATTTTACATGAAATTAAAACTGATAATTATTTATTGATTTTTTTGAATACATTTTGGTTTCCTTCTCTTCTTCCGATGTTTATCATTAACTAATATTAGTTCATTATATCTTCATATGTTAATATTGCTAATTTTTTCATCAGTAATATTATTCCTTAGATGAATAAAATATATACAAATCCCACACATGTACTCACACAAAATAAATGTCCAAGTACGTATATATTCAAATCTCAACAATTTAACAAATTTCTCATTTATCTATGTAATTTTGCATTTCTTTTTTGAAATAATCATTCAATTATTTGAGGTGCCTAAAGTTTGGACATGTACGTATATCTACCACATGTAGATTCAATATCTCCATGAAGCCAAAAAATATTGAGAAATCAAATTTAAACAATAACGGTTCTACTTAAGGTGTTATAAATACTAAATACGGATTCAAAATCTCCTGAAAGCACAAGAATTGTCGAGAACAAAACTTTGTACAGAAACGTTGCTAGACTTATCACACAAAGAATGACTACAA
The DNA here is from genome assembly GCF_002878395.1 of Capsicum annuum. Classification (NCBI taxonomy): domain Eukaryota; kingdom Viridiplantae; phylum Streptophyta; class Magnoliopsida; order Solanales; family Solanaceae; genus Capsicum; species Capsicum annuum. The sequence goes on along the minus strand of NC_061119.1, from coordinate 78,323,453 downwards.
ACATATTGTTTTATGTACCAATATAATGTCATCACATCTATTACTTTAGCATTAATATTGTGAATAAAATCTATTCTCACTGCCATCGAACTTCTGATGTCTCCTAAATTACATCTGTAAATAAAGCTTAAAACGGTTGTTGATTAAATATACAATCCAACTAGGTTGGGGTAAATCCCACTGGAAATAGATTAGAATCTCAATCAAAATGTATGTCAAAGCAATCTATAACAATTTCCAGTGACATAGGGATTTTTATAATTAAAGAATTCTATCGTAACAATTGTTGATTTCTTTAGTTTCGTAGTTAATGGATGTGAAACACTAGAATTGTGTTCTCCATGACTTCATAACTAAACAGGTTTCTCATGCTAATAATCTATTTCGATGCATTGTATGCAAAATTTAACAAGATAGGTTCTCCTAAACAACTTCTACCTTGGTTAGATGACTTTCACTCTTCTCATCTCGGTCTCCAAGTGTTGCACTTTTAACCTTTGTTCTTGATCTCATATTAACTCTCCTTGTTATGGCTCGAGTTATTAGATGAAGGTTGATAGCTTTAAATCTCTGTTGTTATTTCCCTTTCTTAATTTCTACTTCTCTCTCGAGCAAGTCTAAAATACAGGAAAGTTCTTAATATTTGCAACCATTACGAACAAATTACGACAAAGAAAATATCAATACATGCAAACACACCATCCTAGAATTACCCTGTACTTAACCTATTTTGTTAATTCATCATAGTTCTCATAATCCTAGTTGTGGGGTTTAGTTTTTCATAATCAAAGTGACAATCGCAAGAATTTGTGTAGAATTTATGATAAAAACACTTACAAGATTTAAACAAATAATTACAGAATATAAGATGAACAATAAATCAAATGATTGACTTGAATTGCAAAAGTATGTAAGCACATTCAAAGTATGTAATAACAAGCCTCGATCGTAAGTACTAAAGATGTTGTCTCAAAATAAAATCCTACATGATGTATTTATAGACATAGAAATCCTATCCTAAAACAACAAAAAAAATAGTGTCAACACTGATAGTCACGGCTCGTGGTCCGTCAGGTTCTTTAGAGCTTTTCCCCCACAATCCATGCCATGGTTCGTGGATCTTCCCTCATGATCCGTATACTCCTTCATCAGATTAGACTTAGAAAATTTCATTCTCCATGTGTTCCATATCACGAGCCAAACCATGGACCGTGGATCTCTCTAATGGCCCATCACAGTTGTTATAGCTTATGACTTGGGCTTCCCCAACTGGAACTACTTCTCACGATAAAGTTCACGGCTCGTGAGTCTGTTCTATGACTCATCAGGGTTTTTGTGGGCCTTTCCTTGTAGATTTTCAACTTTAGATTCTCAAGTGCTTCCATCTATTTTATTCTGCAATACTAAACATAAAAACACATAATATCTACATAAACATTCTTAGAAACTCACAAAAATCTCTTGTTTTAAGCGTTGACAGTATCATAAACTCACAACACAATAACACCCTCAACTCAGAATGTTTGCTTGTCCCCAAGAAAAATTAAATAAGAACATGACAATGCATAAGTAAGAAGAACTTTCAATAAATCTATAGTAGTCACATATAAATCAACACACAAATCTCATTGTACCCTCCGCTTTAGCTCAAAACAACTTCGTGTTACCTAAACTGTTCAGACTGGCTCAAGAGGATCTATAAATGACATCAAGTAATTAGTGATAATAATATATAAATAAATGAAAATCCTTCAGTTAATCAGTTATCGGATAATTTAGTCCTAGTACCCTCATAACAAAGAAGTCCTTCACACTATATTTCAATGAAAATTAGGACTATGACGAAGGCGCTCATCTCACAAATAAGTTCAAATACTTTACGTACATAGACTACAGACTTGCCCTTATTTTTCATACCTTTACTTTCTGATAATTGGGTTAGGATCACTATACGACTTGATTCTGCTTGTAATATAGGTTTAAGAATGTGTATGTGACTCTTATTACTCTCTGGCACTACATTCTTTTTGGCTCCACTTTTCCTACTTTTATTTATCCTTTTCCCCTTCTCAACTCCTTTTCTTCTCTTTTTTTTTCTTTTCTTTTTGTTTCACACTATTCTATACTTGAATTCTTTTTTTCTTTTAGCTAACTTTTTCTTTATGCCCAATCTTTCATGCACCTGTATGATAGCCACCCTTAACTTAGGGTTAAGTTGAGATATACATTATCCAAAAAGGGACCAAGTCCAAAACAGGTTCGTTATTTATAAATGGGAATGTGAATAGATTAGTTCAAAGAAAAGGTAATTAGGCCCAATTCGGGATCAAGGGATAATATATTCATTCGGTAGGCCTTTTTGGGGTTTTCAATGGAATTAATTGAAAAATGGTCTATGATCCTTTCCTAACCAACTATTCTACATCTTTGATCAGACTAACGGGGCAAGTTCTAGGTTGTACACATGGCTTTAGAACTAAGCAGCATAGCTCACACACTCATGAAGAATCATATTATCTACCACTAACTAACAAATTTATGACCTAACTTAAGCATTGATTAACTCATAAATACATAGAATGTCATATAAAGATCCCTAATGGTCAAAATCTATCACAGTACGAAAATCCACATAGCACAACAAAATTTTTTGAAGGGGTCAAATTCTTATCAATACGCTTATCAAACTATGTGTACTCATTATTTTCAAAATTTAAACTGGATGTAGTTCTTATAAAACCTTCTACTTATCACAAAAATATCAAAACCATCAAAAAGAAATCCTAAATATGTCGTTTCTACTATGATACAACACTTAGTGGAGAAAAACACAACAAGAAAAATCCTCAAGTGTCAATAAACCCCACCACTATCAAAAAAATTGTGCATAGTCCTTAATGTACCAAAATATAATAAACCAGGGAGTAGAACATACATGTAGCACTTTAGGAACTAGTGTTTAAGGTCTGCAAAGGTAGTGCACCTAGTGGGAATCCCAAGTATCCAAGTTGGTGCAAGTGGTGGCTGAAGCACTCTATAGTCTGGGTTCCTTAGAATAGTCATCGCCCATAGCAGTGGTGGGACTCTCATATACCACAGTTAATCTCTCATCAGTACAAGTGCCGTCAGGCACCAAAGTAATTTGTGTCTCAGGTGGGGACATAACACTATAAAAGGCCATCACTCTCGCTGCTTCAATCTTATCTCTCTTTCTCTCCTTCGGTGGTCCCCAACTAGAGACTCCCTAGTATGTAGGAGTGGACATGGAATGGTATATATCAAATACCATATCGAAATCAAAATTTTTTATACCACGATATGGATGTTATGATATTTGGTAGAAGTTTTAAATTATTATAGTGTTTGGTATGATAATGGTATTTAGGTAATAAATATCAAAATATAATATATCACACCGAAGTTTTTTGAAAATATATAGAACCCATATATAATATATTTAATCTTATTAAATGTATTTATATATCAACCATTAGCCAATTAAACATAAAAGCAAATTTTATTCCAAAAAACTTTTTGGGAAGCTCAGTAGTTTTCCTTTTTACTTTTGTTCTAACTTCCAATTCAATTATGGAAAATAGAGATAGACATAATAATCATTAAATTTCTAAAGAAAACTTTCTATACTCTTTATTCCATAGTTTGTGATTCTTTAGTTTTTTGATTACATAAGATAAAACTTAAATGTTCAAGAATAAATCAGAGGTTTCCCACTGCTTAGATCAGTTGTTGTCAGCTAAAGTATCGATTCCAACATATATTGCTTCAAGAAAGTCTTTTTTCTCTCTAATTTTTTTTAGTTCTCTTTTTTTCTTTTGCTCAATCTTTAATGACTTTGTTGTTTACCTTTGCCTTATAGATGACAGATAATGAAGCTAAAATAGATAAAAATGAGGGTTCAAATACAGCCACAACTATAAGTGAAATCAATTAAGAGAAAGAAGACCCATAATGGAAAGATCTATTGCATGGGATCATTTCTATAAAATAGATGGTCCTAGCGGAGATTGACTATAAAATGTAAGTATTGTTCTTTTCCATATCCAAATTTTAAGATTAGAAATTGTACCATGCGATTGAAAGTTCATATATCTAGATGCCCAAAATTTCTCCATAATGTTGAGACTAATCAAACTAGGTTAGAATATTTCAACCAATTCAAGATGGTCAAAAGTTGGATGAGGGAGTATTTGTTTCTTGTAAATTTGATCAAGAACTGTGTAGGGCTGCTTTAGATAATATGATTATTATTGATGATCTATCTTTTCGTTTTGTTGAAAAATAAGATTTTAAAAACTTTTTAAATATACTGCAACCTTAATTTTGAATTTTCTCTCATAAAATAGTGACTAGAGATTGTTTTGATTTATATGATGAAGAGAAGCATCAACTAAAGAAATTTTTTGACTGAAACACAACAAGGGTTTGTCTCACTACAGACACATGAACTTCATTACAGAGGATTAATTATATGTGTCTTGCAATTCACTTTATCAACAAAGATTGGATTATACGCAAAAGAATAATAAATTTTTATCTAATTAATGGTCATAAAGGTGTGGATATAATATATGTTATTACAAAGTGACTGCTTGATTGGGGTATAGACAAAGTCTTCACTATTATGATTAATAATGCTAATTCAAATTATGCCATAGTGAACAAGTTGTCTAAGCAATTTAGTAAATTGGGAACTTATATGATGGATAGTAATCATCTTCATATGAGATATATTCTTATATTCTCAATTTGATTGTTTAAAAAGGTTTAATAGAAATGAATGATTTTGTAGAACGTATTAGACAAGTGGTAAAACACATTCGACAATCTCCGACAAGGCTGAACAACTTTAAAAAATGTTGTGAACTTGAAAATATAGCCTATAAGAAATCATTGTGTTTGGACGTTCCTACTAAGTGGAATTTCATACATTTGATGTTAAATGTGGCACCAAAATTTAAGGATGTATTTGTAAGTTATGGTACTCTTTATTGTGGATTGTTACATTATTTACTTGCTAATATTTATGATGATGGAAATTCTGTAGGTTTAATTTTATCTACCGACTAGAAAAAATAAGGCAAATGATGAAATTTCTTAAAATTTTCTATAAACTCGCCTTAAAGGTTTCAGGTTCTCTTTATGTTCAAATGTTCACTTTGTTGAAATTTGTGAGCTTCATTTTGTTCGAAAAGGTTTGGTCGAAAGTGATGATTCTGATTTGAGTGAAGTTGCAACCAATATGAAAGGGAAATTTGATACACGTTGGGGTAAATCAGTAATGATGAATAAGCTAATTTTTATTGCATTTATTTTGGATACCCACTACAAAGAGGAGTATGTTACTTATGCACTAGTGAGTATGTTATAGGAAGAAATAAGAAATAAAATAGTAGGTGAAGTGAAAAGTTACATGGCTTTTTTTTATGAGTATGCAAAAGCACATTCGAAAGGGTTTCAAAGTTCATATTCTTCATCTATTTCTTTATCTGACAACACATTGGACTTAACAAGTGTAAGTAGTTTGACGCAATCTAAAAAATCAGTTGCAATATTTATACAACAATTCAAGAAGTTTAATGCTGGCAGTGGAAGATCGCGTGCTAAAATAGAGTTAGACAAGTATCTAGGTGAAGCAACTGAAAATAAAATTGATGATTTTAATATTTTGGGTTGGTGGAAAATGACCTCACTTAGATTTTCTATTCTTGCTGAAATAACTCATGATGTGTTAGTAGTTCCTATTTCTAGTATGGCTTCCGTGAGTGTATTTAGTATGAGAGAGTGTATTCTTGATTCATTTAGGAGTTCATTGACTCCTATCTTAGTGCAAGCTCTTATGTTTTGTTAAGATTGTCTTTGAAGTGACTCACCTCTGATTGAAATTAAGGAAGATCCAAATTATTTGGAGCAACTTGAACTTAGTAAGAATATTTGATTTATGAGCTCTACATTGATATTGTAAATAGTTTATTTTCTTGTATACATGACACTAATTTTTATTTCTTCTTAGATTTGGCAGAGAGTGAAAGTTGTTCTCGCATCATAGATATATAATTGTAAGTTGCAACATATATGGTAAGTATTTATGGGGCCTAATCTAATTCATATGTTGTTTTAATCCTTTATTGTGCTGTATAACTAATAAGTAGTTTAATTGTGATAAGCTTTTTGTAACTTTTATCTTTGAAGAATTCACATTAGGAGAGCATTGTGTTTTAGTAACATGCATTTATTCTTAAGTATTCTTATACCTTATATATGAATGTAAAATTGTACTTGTCATACTTTTCTGGATTATGTTAATTATTTATTTCTTTGGTATTTTCACTTGGTCCAGTTAACTAAAGAAATATTATGTTATTTTTGTAGAATATTATTCATGACTATAACCATCTTCTTTCATCTCAATTGTCCCATGTGGGAATACCCTTACTACAGTGAATGGTCTGGACCATTTGGACCTCAGCTTGTCAGAAAACAAGCGAAGCCTCAAATTATACAATAAGAACAAGTCACCTAGGTGAAATTCTCTTTGTTTAACTTTTCAATCATGGTACAATTTAATCTCTTCTTCACTATCACTGAACTATCATAAGTGTAGAGACAAAATTTATCCATTTCGTTCAATTATTCTATTCTTAGTTTTATTGCATCATTCACTTCTAGATTTAACTTTTTTAATGCCTTGTATTTAAGTTCGACAGACAGGTGGCAGGCCTTTTCATACATAAGGTGATATGGGAAAGCTCCTAGGGGTTTTGAATTCTCTTTGATAATCACAATATATCATCCAATTTTCTAGCCCAGTCTATCCTTGTACCATTCATAATCTTCGCCAATATAGACTTGATCTCACAATTTAAGACCTCAACTTTCCTGGTTCCTTAAGTATGGTACCATTTTTCCACCTTATGTTTTACACCATATTTCTCAAGCAATGTTTTAAATAGATAATTGCAAATGTGCGAGCCTCCATCGCTAATGATAGCTCATGGTATACCGAATCTAAAGATGAAGTTCTTTTTCAAAAAGGCTGTGATACTCTTATATTTATTATTTGGAAGCACAACTACCTCCGCCCATTTTAAAACATAGTTGACAGCTACTAAGATATACTTCATACCATGTAAACTCATGAAAGGGCCTATAAAGTCAATAATCCATCTGTCAAATAATTCAAGCTCAAGAATAGTGGTCATTAGAAGTTCATGCCTTTGCGAGATATTTCCCTACCTTTGGAATTGGTCGCAATCCCTTGTATAATCATGTGCATCCTTGTAAATAGTAGGCTAATAATACCCTCATTTCAATATCTTGTGTGCAATCCGCACACTACTATGATGACCTCCAATTGGGGATAAATAAAATGCCTCTAAGATACTCTTCATCTCAATTTCAGGGATACATCTCTGAATCACTTTATCTACACAAATTCGGACAAATATGGCTCATCCTAAAAGAACTTCCTCATATTCTGTATAAACTTCTTATGCTGCTCAAACGATAAATCTTTAGTAAATGTATCACTAACTAAGTAGTTTGCAAATTTTGTAAACCAAGAAATCAAATCATGTGATTCAGCCAATACCTGCTTACCTGGAAAAGTATCATCAATATCAAGCTCGTCTTTCAGTTTCAACATAGCCTCCTCTTCTAGGCGTGATAGGTGGTTGACTACTTGATTTTTAATCCCCTTTCAGTCCTTAACCTCAAAGTCAAATTCTTACAATAAAAGTACCCAATGAATCAACCTCGATTTCACATCCTTCTCTGCCATAAGGTACCTAAGAGCTGTGTGGTCAGTATGCATAATGACTTTTTCTCCAAAAAAATAAGACCATAATTTCTCAAAATCAAACATCACACCAAGCAACTCTTGTTTAGTTATATTATAATTTTTCTAAGAAGGGTTAAGAGCTTTGCTAGCATAGTAGATGAGATGTAATATATTCTCTCACCTTTGGCTTAGGCCTGGACCTAGTGCAATGCCACTAGCATCACATATAACATCAAATGACATAGACCAATCTGGAGACACAATAATAGGGGCTGAAATCAACTTCTCTTTTATGCACTCAAACACTTTTACACATGCATTATCAACATAAATTCACCTCTTTATCCAATAGATTGGCAATCTTAGATATTTTCTTGATGAATCTTCTATAAAAGCCTACATGCCCTAAAAATCTACGAATACCTTGTACAAATATTGGTAGAAAACTTTTCAATTGCCTCAAACTTTTTTTGTCAACTTTAATACCTTTATTGTAATCGTGTGATCAAGTACCATTCCTTATTTAACCCTAAAATGGCACTTCTGTCAATTTAACACCAAGTTACATTCCTTGTATATTCTTAAAACATTGGCGAGATATGCTAACTAATCTTCAAATGAGTCACCCATTATCGAGAATTTTTCCATAAACACCTTAACAGTATCCTCAACTATGTCAAAAAATATCGTCATCATGCAATATTAAAATATTGGGGGTGGATTACACAAACCAAACGACATCTTTTTAAAAGCGAACATATAGATAAGTAAAAGTGATTTTCTCTTGGTCCTTAAGAGTAATAGAAATCTAATTATAATCTGAGTATCCATCAAGAAAACAATACCAACCTTGACCAATAAGTCAGTCTAACATCTGATCTATGAAGGGAATAAAAAAGTGATCTCGTCCAAGAGTTCAACTTTTTATAGTCTATGAATACACTCCAACCTATGATTAGCCTCATTGGTATAAACTCGTTCTTCTTATTAGGAGTCACTATGATCCACCCTTCTTTGACACACATTGGACCAAGCTTACCTACTTACAATCAAATTTTGAATAAATCACACTATAATACCCTAATTTTTGATCTTTGAATTTGTCTTTGTAATGGTGTTTACTGTTCAGGGTATGACTTAAGCGATGAGTCATGAAGACTCACCACGAGTCGTATATAGCTAACCGTGGTCTAACCAGTGAGGTTTCCCTAAGTTTTTGTCATGGTCACAAATAGGATTATATAAGTTGTAAGGTAATATCACGAGTCATGGTAAGTGACTCATGACCTTAGAAGTAAGATGGCCCAAGGTTGCTACCTTGGTAACAAATAAACTCCATGAGTCATAGGGTGAGGTCATGAGTTGTAGGATAGGACTCGTGACCAAACCAATACTAGGCTACAAGTCTTGGTAATGACTCATGACCAGTAATCACGAGTTATTACATGATCCATAGCGACTAGGAGTTATAATTCCTGCATGATTTTATTAAAGATATGATGGTCTTTTCTTTTACCTCACCACTATTCCATGACATAAAATATTCCCTTAGCCCTATTTTGACCTATTAAACATAACATAAATACTCTCTTCACTCTCAAATTTCCAAGTCAAGAACAAAGCTAGGGTTTCTAAGGGTTGGTCATCTTGGGCTCAAAGTGTGGTTTCTTCTCCAAATTTTTGGTGTTTTCAGGAGTGTATCTCTTCCCTAAACTTTTATTTTTATCTTGACATGAAATGGTTTGGTATTCATATGGTTTTAGTGTTTGGTTTTGGAATTTAGGTTAAGGGTTTTGGATAATTATTGTTTGAATGGTATTCCCATGGTTTACATGCATTTATTTATGCTTTATTGATGGATTTTGGAACTCATTGGGTGTATGGGTATGGATAATGGAATGGGGGTCATGGATTCCCCCAAAATTTTATGGATTTTGATACTGGAATTGGTAATAACCTCAACTAACCTTATGAAATTTATTTTGAAATCTGGTGACGTGCATGATTTAACCATTTTTTAGATTATTGAATTGAATAAAAGGATAATAGAATATAAATGATTTTTAAAGGCCTTAGTAGCCATGATTTGTTTTAAATTGGAGCTTGGTGGTCGTACATTCCCCTAAGTTGGTGGATGATTGGAAAGACATAATTCTATAAGCTTGCAAGCTCATTAGTATGACAATACGAATGGTGAATGCCTTAATAAATGGTTCCTGGATAAATATATGAGTTGTGTGTAAATGTTTTAATTTGGGATTAAAGAGGGTTGTATAGCTCACCGTGGAAAGTGGAGGTCCCGAAAAGACCAATACTGGAAATCACATTTGCCGGTATAGGGGTCTTTATAACTGTGTGCATAGTTCACACTATATATACTTTGGAATAGATGGGGTCGTGGATTCCCTGGCCCTTCTTTGGATTTCTCCGATTCATGTGAATAACATGCACTTGAGCCATTAAGGTGGGGAAACCAGACCCATATAGCCTGTGGGTGCCCTTAGGATGGTTAGAGCTACACAGTCCAGGTTAAAAAATTTAAATCTTATGCTAAACTTTGTTTCCTATCCTAACATTATATATATATATGTACGCATATTTGTACTTATGTGAACATGTACATTGAGTTTGAATTTGATTTTGAAATAACATTATTTTATCCCTTACCATCCCCAGATGCTACATTGTTTCAAGATTTAGAGTCCTAGGAGTTCTTCAGTTACCTTGTATAGAGTTAGGAGATTCTGGTTCATTGGTTGGACTGCGTTGAAGTGGTAAGCCTCCATCTTCCGGGAGCCTGGACATTTCATTACTTTTTTTATGAGTATTGAAATCTCATCAATTTATTTTCATACTTTTGGATTGTCTTTTTGCCATGGTCGGGGGTATGTCCCGACCTAATTTGGTATTCTGGTATAGTAGAGGCTTTTGTGGTAAGATTGTGGTTTGGTTATTTCCTATTTACTCTTAGTTCCATTTGAGTACATTAGGTTTCTTATCTTTATATTTTGGTTGTCTTTCGCTATTTATCATATGGTGTTTCTGTTAGATAAGCTACGGGGATAGTATCTAGCTTGGTGGGCTTGAGATTCCTATCACAACAAGGCTCGGGGTCGGGTCGTGACACACACCCGTGTCCAACCACTTAATTATTTCTTTCTTTACTACCTCTTGTATAGGTAGATTCAACCTCCATTGATGCGCAATACTAAGCATATAATCCAGCTTAAATTGGATTTTATGCATGCAAATTCCAAGAAAAACCCTAATGATATCCATAATGGACCATCTAATGGACCTCTTGAACTTCTTTAAAATAGAAACTAGTGCCTCAACTTGCCATTCTACCAAGTCAGCTACAATAATAATTGGAAAAGTTAGTTGGTGCCAAAACATGCATTACAATTATGAGTTAGAGGAGCTTTGAGCTCCATAATTAGAGGCTCCTCAATAGATGGCCATGCTGGTGTGGTCACTCTATTTTTCAAATTAAGATCAATCTTCTTTGGTGCATAAGTATATGAACCCCTACCCTTAACTATGACAACCATCTCATCATAATTATTAATACCATCACCCTCAAAATTCATAATTAATGCTGTGAGGTTTTTAACTCTAAGCCTCTCCTTAATAAAAGCTACCAAATCATCCTTGTCGACTGTATCTATCATAGAAATCACAAGCATATGTTTTGGCTTCTTCATAGACTGACATATATTTAAAGTAACTTGTGCACTATTCAATTAAAACTTTATCTACCAGTCTCTATATTAACAACACTGTCTAATCATAAGAAAAAGCCTTCTTAAGATAATAAGAGTCTCAATGTCAACCTTACAATAAAGTATGATGAAATCAGTTGGAAAGATAAAGGTTGCAACCCTGACCAAAACATCACATGAGATACCCACTAACTTTTTCACCATGCAATCCACCATGTGAAGTCTCATCCAAATAAGTTTGGGCAATCCCAACCCTGACTATTTGTAAATTGCTAGCGGTATTAAATTAATGCTAGCACCCAAATCACACAAAGCCTTTGAAAGTTGAAATACCCAAAAGTGCATGAGATCATGAATGCTCCTGGGTCTTTTTTTCCAACCAAATATTTAGAGGCTATTGCTCTACAATGGTGCACATTATCCATGGGCTCAAAACTCACCATCCTCTTTTTAGTCACCAAA
>NC_061119.1:78251423-78311371 GCF_002878395.1 Capsicum annuum | reverse complement strand
AACTCAACTGGTCCAATAACCAAAGCAAGATCTACCTCACCAATTGTATCTTGTTTTGCATCATCAAAAGCCCAAACACATACATTATTGGACCAAATCCTATCTGGGCTGATTTTTAATTTTTGCAAAGTAAAGAAAGGATAGATATCTACTCCTGAACCTCCATCGATTATTACCCCTTTTATGTAATATCCTTCGCATTTGATAGTCATATGTAAAGCCTTGTTGTGACCAGAACCTTCTGTGGGTAACTCATTATCAGTTAAAGTGATTCTATTTGCTTCAAATATTCTACAAACCATTCTTTCTATTTGACATACCGTAGTTTCCTTCGGGACGTATGCTTCATTCAACAACTTAATCAATACCTGATAATGTTCTTTAGAATATAGCAGCAGGGATAATAATGAGATTTGATCCGAGTTTTCCTCAATTGATCGATAATGGAATAGTCTTGGGTTTTTATTTTCTTCAGAAATTCCTTAGCCTCTTCGTTTGTGACAGGTTTGTTCATTGGCCCTTGACTATCTTTAAACTGTTTTGGTCTCCTTAATTCTTTTGGAACATAGCATCTTCCTGATCGAGTCAAACCCCCTGTTTCATTTGTTTCTTCCATGACCTCTTTTCCTTTGTACATCACCGTGGTTTTGTTGTAGTTCCATAGGATTGTTTTCAAGCTTGTCACTGGGAGCTATGCTGCGTGTCTTATGACAATTGACTCTGCTATCTTTCTCATATTGTTGCGTTGTTGGTCAAACCATGCGGGACCACTAATAACATATAGTTTTAGCCCATCTTATGCTATTCCCTTTAGCTTTGCAGGAACATACAATACTATCTTTTCTAAATCTCAGGGTCTTATAATGGAACTCGCTCTTTTCACGATTAGTGGTTCTCTTTGCATATACTTCAGTGCTTCACCCGGGTTCTTCTTCAAGGTGCCTATTTCCATCATTGCTTGGCTTGTTGGCCTGTAGTCTCTATCATCAAAAATCATCCCCACAATGTGTGTGTTATTGTGGTTAGGAAGTGGATTGTCGGTAACATTCGGTGCTTCTTCTTTTTGTACTACGATTACCTTGCTTTCAATTAACTTTTCAATGGCTCTCTTCAGATTCCAACAATTTTTGATACTGTGACCTTGGACATTTGAATGGTACTCACACCTTACATTAGGATCAAACCAACTTGCATTTGGATCAACTTTGAAAGGCAAACCAGTTTCAATCCATCCTAATTTGACCAATCTCCGCAACAAGCTCGTATATGATTCTCCAATTGGGGTGAAGTTTTCCCTTGGCCTCTGTTCTATTGTATAGTCTGCTTGAACATACGGATTGCGAGGGGCTTGTAAATTTGGCTGCTGCGGACGAAAACCTTATGGCGCAGGTGCCCGCCATTATGGACGCTGAGGAGGTCGGGCATACGCTTGAGCATTAAGAACAGCAGGTTGAGGTGTATAATAATGTTGAGGAGGGATGGGTTGTCCTTATTGGACATAAACGTAAGGGGAGTTCCATCCCCTTTGGGCATTGCCCGGTCCTGATGCCATCATGGATCTTTCCTCCTTCTTTTTCCAATTTCTGAAACTACCTAATCCACTCTGAATTGCTTGTGTAGTGGCCCTGAGGTCGGTTTGGCTCATGATTTTTCCTGATTTGATGCCATTCTCCACCATTTCCCTAATTTTTATTGCTTCGGTGAAAGGTTTACCAACCACGGCTAGTAAATGATGAAAATAATCGGACTCTTGAGTTTGGAGAAAAATGTCAATCAATTCCTGGTCCTTTAGTGGCGGCTTGACTCTAGATGCCTGTTCTCTCCATTTTATGGCAAACTCTCGAAAACTTTTAGATGGTTTTTTCTTCATATTAGCGAGAGAAGTGCGGTCAGGGATAATATCGAGATTGTATTGAAATTGCTGTACAAAATCTTAAGCCATATCATCCCAAATGTGCCAATGGGAGATGTCTTGATCGATAAACTATTCGGAGGCTATTCCTGTCAGACTTTCTCCGAAATAGGCCACAAGCAGCTCCTCTTTCCCTCCTTCTCCTCTGAGTTGATTGGAATACCTTTTTAAGTGGGCCACTGGGTCACCATGACCACTATATTTGTCGAATTTTGGGGTCTTGAACCCTATTGGCAAATGAACATTAGGGAACATACACAGGTCTTTGAAAGAGACGCTTTTGTGTCCTCCCAATCCTTGTATGTTTCTCATACTCTGCTCCAGACTCCTCACTTTTCTAGCTATCTCTTCTCGTTCTTCATTCATAATAGCCTTCTCAATCACGATATGAGACTCAGGCTAATGAGTGGGCTGATATAAATTTACAGGTTTGAATGCCAATTCAGGAGGATAGACTTGATCATGATTTAGCTCGTTGATAGGCTTCTGTATCATTGATGGAGGATTTATATTAGTTGTCACGGCCAGAATAAAAAATGGGTTGTTCATGAATGATGGATTTGGAGGACGCATAGTGGATGTGCCAGCAGCGCTAGACACATTAGCGTATGGACCAAATCCAGGCGGATAAAGTGGATCATCGACTTGGGCTTGAGTAGAAATGGGATGATTTGCATCTGAAAGGCTAGGAATCGAGGGATCCGGGGCTTCTCCATTCTCCCAGGGCTGATACATTTTCGCAATTTGTTGCTTCAATAACCTATTCTCCTCCAAAGATGTGAACTCTGGTGGAACTAACTGATCTCGACCTTTTTCATTATCAAATTCTGTTCCATCTTTCAGAGTCATCTTCCTTTTTCCTTTATACCTTGTGTTGTACAGTTGAGAGGCCAGCTTAACCACAACCAACCACCTTATTCTCTCTCTCTTTGAAACACAAACAAATATGTTAGGATTTAGAGCTTTTAAAAAATATATTTATAACTAACTCAAATGTCATGCACCTAAGTAATTTCCTTCCTGAAATGGACTTAGGAAAACCCTCTTGTTTCATCTCGGCTTTGGTGAATTAATTTTTACCCTCATTATTTAACGCCAACATCTTAAAATTATTACATGAAACTTGAAAAAATATTTGATCGCGCCCACCGAGGTTTGCCTACGTATCATGTTTTACATGAATCAGATCATCACGTAGTTCATGGATATATAAATATATATATATTCAGAAATAAAGAGAATAAAAACTTGAAACAAATGCAAAATTTTCCATACATTTCCAACTATTCTTAAAATAAAGCCTTAATGAAAGGAAACTAAAATTATCTAAAACTAGAACAGACTCAGAATGCTGGAGAAATACTAAAAACCCTATAAAGAAACTAACTCTAAGAAAACAAGGACTTTAATAATTATCATCAAGATGCCTTCCAAAGATGTCTTGCAACTTAATCCTCCCTCAGACTTGAGTAGATCCTGGATAATGCTTTTGGAAGATGTGGAGCAAGAGCACGTGCCTGACGGCCCAGATTTTCATCACCTCAGTGAAGATACTTAGCATAAACATTAATCAAGGTTTCACTGAGCTGAAGTACTTCTCCCCTAGCCTTGATCATACTCTCATAGCAGTTTTGCACCCAATGCTACGTAGTGCGGATGGTATACTTTAGGTCTCCTTGATGTTCATGAAGATCATCGATCTGATAGTGAAGCGCCTGTCATTTGGTCATCCACTGGTTTTTCTCAACCATAACTTCCTTCTGAAAAGTCGTGAAGCGTCTCGCTATTTCTCTTTCCCGTTCCATGGAAGCTTTTAGCTGAGCCCAAAGCTTTGACTGTGTACTTGTCAGCAAGGCCTTTTCTTTCTGAAAATCACTCGATTGCTGCTCCATAGCACCGATGGCAATATCTAGGTCTTCTTGTAGGGCTTTCAAGGCAACACGGTTCTTTCTCTCAATCTCCTTACGAGCCGACCTAATTCTGGCCTCAAATCTCGCCTCATGGTGAACCAATTCTTCTCAAGCCCTTTCCAAATCATTATTTAAGACGTGCAGATTAGATCGATAGTTCTCTTCTACCTCTCATCGAGCCTGCTTAATTCTGACTTTGATCTCCACTTCTCGATCCACTGGCTCTCTGGCTGACCTTTCTGTCATAGCTTTAGGAGGAGGCTGGTCATGAAACCATGGTAGATACCAATAGTATACCTCTCCCTTGTCGCGGTCTTCCACCATGTGATCAAAAACTGAAAGTACACATCCTCCCCAAATCTTAAGTATCTCAGTCTTCCTTAGAGGGATGTCAGGGAGGAATTCGTACATGAAATCTTTCATATCCTCGACTGGTGGTATATGCTGACATCGACCGAATTGTCGCATGAATCTTAGTGGCAGTAGGGCTGAACACCTCGGAGACCCATTAAGACGATGAAGGGTCGTAACGTAGACATATATATCACCTCTTTTGAGGGGAACCAATGATAATTCCACACTATCTTGTCCGTTGTCAACCTCTCCAAGTACTCCTTCCAAACTCCTATTCCTTCGGGAAAGTTTTGGTCCTCCATCCTCTTCTCATGGACATTGATATAATCATTCCATTCGACTCGAAAATCCACAACAAATGGATGATAACGAACATGCTCAAGCATCCATAACTCTAATAGAATGTTACATCTTTCAAAATAGTCTGCCCCATTTTTGCACATCGTCAGGGCCCGATAAATGTCTGCCAAAATCATGGGCACGAGGGTGACCTTAGGATTTTTCTTGAAAATGGTAATAAACACAGCTAGATTGGTGCTAATTTTTCCTCCTCTCTTTGGAAATACCATGATTCCCAAAAAAGCCACTATGAATGCTTTAGAACTGTGCTTTTTCCAAGTTCGGTAGCACCCCCCATTGTTATGTTCTGATCTAAACAACTCGAATCCCCTTTCCTGACCGTATCTTTCGTACAAAAATTCTAGACGAACCCATCTATTTTCTAGGCAGCCTCCTATGTTCTTCTCTTTTATGTGCAATAGCTCAAAAAATCTTTCGGAAGTGACATGCTTCGGTATCATGGGTTCTCCTCGGTGAAGGTTCTTTCCCTTTCCAATAAATGCTCCTGTTTCCTCCAGTGTGGGAGTGAGCTCAAAGTCGGAGAATCGGAATACGTTGTTTGAAGGATCCCAAAACTGTACCAAAGATTCTATCACGTCTCTTCGTGGTTCAACACTCAATAGACTCCTTAAAAATCCCAAGTGTTTATATACTTCTCCCTGTTCATAGTCAGTCATATTGTTATACCATATCCGCAATAGCTTTGGAACTTTATCCAACACCATGAAATGGGGTACTTCATCATCCCTCAGCCTCTTGTCACTCCTTCCGACTGAGTTCATATTGCCCTATAGGATAATGATGGCAAATAAGAACTCTATTTTAAACATCCTAAAGCAAGACAAAAATAATTTTCGAAAGAAGTTGATGGAACAACATGGAATAAGATATCAAAATGAGCATGAGAAAATAATAACTGACAAAACAGGAAGTATCCAAGTCTTATAAAACATGCTAGAGTAGAGACAGTAATTTGATGACGTTTGAACCAGACATATCAGAAATAATTAAATTATTAAAACAAAATAGTTGACCAAATTATTTAAAAAAAATTTAATTGTGTTTGACAAAAATGGGCTCTATGATATTCCTAAGAGAGATTTTAAAACCAAAGAAAATGGACATAACGAGACCATGACGTTAAAACCACTTAATTTTTTCAGAAAAGTTCTATGTAAAAATATTATATATTTTCTAAAATAAACCCTTAAAATTTTATATTTAACCCCTTTTTAGATCAATTAATTCACTTAAAAGCCGGTCCACATTCGATATGGAAATTCCTATAATGCAACAAGTAGCACATAAAATGTACATGATGGTCTCAAAAGGTGACACCTGACCTAGACGGACCCGACCCCTGGGTCAAGCCCCACTAAGTCAAAATTGCACGTGATACCAATAAAACGCAGTCTATTAAGGATAGCCATGTCTAAGTTCCAGTTATGCTAGGTTCAACCTGGTGGATTTAGGTCTCTAGACTGGCGATAAAACGAGCAGACAACTCGAGTCGGCAAGGGTCAGCTTTACCGGTAGCAGGGATTTCTGGCCTCACTGTTGGTCCCTTCCCGTCATAAATTATGGGTGACTACAGAATCCTTCCCAGGAGCGTTGCTGCATCTCTGGTATCTCAAGTTCGGGAGCGAATACCGCATCTCCAAATACACAGTATCTCAGAAGACTTAGATGGGTGTGCGAGAAAAGATAATTTATATTACAATTCAAACAATATCAAAGTGATAAACATGTAGGCAAAGAACATATTTAGGCCAACAATATACAATATCAAAACTAAATAAAGCCAAACAAGTCAATATAAAAGCTCAAATTCTAGTTATGCCCCCAGCAGAGTCGTCATCTGTCACAGCCCTGTTTTTTACCGCATCCAACCCCACTAGGGAGTGGATTTTAGAGAAAATAGTTTTTTCCAATTAAAGTGACATTTTGAAAAGGGATTATTTTATTTATGGAGTCGCCACTTGGAATTGAGTTTGGGTGTTCCAAGTCACCTTATTGAATCCCTATTCAAAAGAAAATGACTCTTTATTTTTATTTTTTGGTCTGTGAACTAGAAATCTGAATAAGGAATTCTGTTGACCGAGGGAAAGGTCTTAGGCAACCCTCGAGTCCCGTGGTTCTAGCACGGTCGCTTTAATGACTTATGTCTATCTAAAACTATTTCGATAAATTGTGTTAAGGCCTGTATTCGCTCATTTTTATTATATCAAAAACTTGTCTATTATCTTATATTAAATAAAAATTGGTGAAAATTAATTTTAGAAAAATATTTGTCAAGGTGCATTATTGCATCCTTGAATTTAAAAATCTCCCGGAAAGATGCGTACGCCGCATTCTTAATTGAGGCTAAAATTTTAAACATATCTAAAATTTTTCTAGCATTTTAAACGTTGATTAGTTGATTCAAAAAAACAAAAAAAAAAATAAACACCTTAACAATATACCTTAAACAATATTCAATTAAAGAGATTAAGTTAGTACAATTAAAATAAAATATCCAATTAATAAACCTTCATTCCTTCTATCGTCTTTTACCTTATGTATGATTTGCACAGAAAATAAAGTAAAATTAATAGGGGTAAATAATAAAAATAACTCCCATGAAATTTAATTACTGTACTTACTATATAGTTAAAGATTTGCTTCCGTCAATCAATTACTTCAACACTTATAATAGACTATAATATTAAGCAATTACTTCAACAGACATCAATTTAACTTAACAACCTCTTCAT
Organism: Capsicum annuum; assembly: GCF_002878395.1. Lineage (NCBI taxonomy): Eukaryota > Viridiplantae > Streptophyta > Magnoliopsida > Solanales > Solanaceae > Capsicum > Capsicum annuum. The sequence goes on along the minus strand of NC_061119.1, from coordinate 78,304,103 downwards.
AAACAAAAAAAAATTCAAATAAAATAAATGCACACATTAATCAACCTACAAAAATAACATAATTAAAATTAAGGAAATTAGAAAAAAAAAACAAATAAACTTGCTTAACATAATTGCTTACTGAAGCCGAAACAAAACATCAATTTTGATAATGCTCTTGATGAATTATGTCCAATTTAATTTACACGATGAAATCAAACTTTGTGAATACAAAGTTTTTTTTTCGTGTTTAAACATGCAAAATTGATAACTTAATTGCATAACAAATAATAATGAAAGTTCACATAATTAATTAATTAATTATATATACTAAATAATGCGAGAAACCACTTCAATATTTTCATTCATACTTCGGTTCATAACGATGAAACTTACAAAAAAATATATATAAAATGGGATAAGAACCTGATGAATTAAACGAATGTAGAAGCAAGAACGATATCACCAAACTCAAACGGAAACTCGAAACTCGATTTATTATTCCTTTTCCTTTGTTTTCTTCTTCAAAGTTTTTCTTTGATATGTTTTTCTATATTTCTCCTTTTCCGTTTTCTTCTCCGCCCCCCCCCCCCCCTTTTATTTCTGTGTTGTGTGTCTTATATCTGTAGTGTAGGTGGGTGTGTGCCGTGTGTTTGTGTGGAGGAAATGGGGGAGAGGTTGAGTGGAAGTGGAAATTGTGGGGTGGTTTGGGTAGTTTAGATCTCTTTTTTTTTCTTTTTATTATTATTATTATTAAAATTTTAAATAAAATAAAAATGATTAAAATCTATTTAAAACTAATAAAATATAAAATAAGTTAATAACTAGTCTTAAAAATATGATTAAAATAATACTACAATCATTAGATTATTTATTAAAATTTAAAAGAAGAAAACAAATAAAATTTAGAAAATTTCCTTTTTCCTAAAATATATAAATAAACAACAAAATAAAAACTTATTTAAAAATGTGACTCTATTGTTGTAATTTTCAAATTTTTTAAAACAAACTTTGTTAAACTAAGATAAAATTTGAAATACCTAACTTAGACCGAAAAATAAAATACATATATATATTAAACACTTGAAATGACGTAAAACATTAGGTTTGGGTCAAAAATTAGGTGTTTACAATTCCAACAATGGAAATCATAAAATCATTTACTTGTAGTTCAAAAGAGATTCTTGGACTCCAAGGGTGGAAGGAACCCTTGGATGAACACTTCACATACCTTTGTTGAAGAATTTCTAAAAGCTTATTGTTGAATCTAGAGTTCTTAATTTGAAATTGGATCTTCTAGGGTTTTGTTCTTGAGCAAATTTGAGAAAGAATGACTATATTTCTTCTAGTAAGAGTTTAGTTTTGCATTTTGGGGGTTGAGAGTTTAGTTTTGCATTTTGGGGGTTGAGAGTTGAGGGTAAAAAACCTAAAAACACTCAAGAACGTGGTCTTTTAATGACTTAAAACTGGGTTACTGACGTACAAGTCGACGCGGTGCATCGATGGCATTGATGCGATAGCCAACATGTTGCACCATGTTTGCATCGATTCACTAGAATCGGACATTGGTATCTAGGAAAAATAGTAATCAATGCGATAGTCAAAGTGTCACACCATGACCATGTTGATTCACTATTTGGGTTCCCAAAGGAGCTTCAAACGAAGTTCGAAAAATCCAAAACTTGTACGGAAACACCTACGGATATTTTTAATCGTTATTTAACTTAAACATCAACATTTAATGGACGTAAAGGTCGCAAAATATGGCTTCCAACCTTCGTAGGTTGAAATGAAACTAAGTCTAAGTACTTAGCTAAAATATTCTAAGTTTGGGACTCCTTGACAAGCCTAAAGGACTGAATTAAGCTAAGGATTTTGCGGGGTCTTACATTATCTCCCCCTTGGGAACATTCATCCTTAAATGATACTGTTGAGACTGAGAATACTAAGAGACTTACTTACTTACATGACATGAACATCTGGAACATGACTATATGACTGATATTACTGGTATTCTAAATTATCATACTGAACATGCATATCTGATGCATGGATATAGTTGAACATGATTCATGAATGCATGATTGAGATTACTGATAAACTGAATCTATATACTAAATATGTATATCTGATGCATGGATACATAAATGAACTGGCTCATGAACATATAAATGAGAATGCAATGGTAACTGATACCAAGTTTATAACTTAAATCTGAACATGAAACTGATTAAGCTTAAGGAAACTAATACCTTAAGCTATATCTGGAATAGTGAAGAATAGATGTGGATAATTGGTTTGCATGTCTGCTTCTGCTTCACAAGTAGCTCCATCAACAGACTAATTCCGCCAAAGAACTTTGATTAGAAGGACTTCTTTGTTCCTTAGTCTGCGAATCTGATAGTCAAGGATTTAAACTGGGATGCTTCATAGGAAAGGCTATTCTAAATATCTATGCCCTCAATAGGGACTACGAATAATGGGTCACCTATGCATTTCTTTAGCAAGGAGACATAAAATACTGGATGAACTGAAGATAAATTTGAAGGTAACTAAAGCTCATAAGCTACCTTTTCAAAACGGATGAGAATTTGGTAAGGATTGACATATCGGTGGCTGAGTTTCCCTTTCTTGCCAAAATGCTTCACTCCTTTCATAGAATAGATGTTCAAGTACACATAGTTACCAATGTCAGACTTGAGATCCTTTCTGCGCACATCTGCATACGATTTATGTTGGCTCTGAGCTATCTTAAGCCTTTCCCTGATCAATTGGACCTTATCTAAGGTATAAAACACCAATTCAGGCCCTACCACTATAGCTTCACCCACTTCAAACTAACCAATGGGAGATCTACACCTCCTCCGATAAAATGCCTCAAATAGAGCCATCTGAATACTGGAGTGATAGCTGTTATTATATGCAAACTCACTAAATGTAAAGTGGTCATCCCAACTACCTTTAATGTCTATTGCACATGATCGTAGCATATCATCTAAGTTATGAATGGTCTTTTCTTCTTAACCATCTATCGGAGAATAAAGCCTGTACTGAGATAAACTCAGATACCAATACCCTTTTGGAGTGCTTTCCATAAATAAGAGGTGAACTGCATACCTCTATCTGAGATAATAGACAATGGAACACCATGCAATCTGACCACAATGGAACACCATGTAATCTGACCAACTCCCTGATATAGAGTTTGGCATAATACTCGACAAAATATAAGGTATGAGATGGATGAAAATAAGCTGATTTGGTCATCTTATATACAATGACCCAAACTGAATCATGCTAACAATGAGTACAAGACAAGCCCATCACAAAGTCTATGTTTACTTTTTCCCATTCTAGGTGGGAATATTGAACTCTTGCATAGATCCAATAGGCTTCTGATGCTCAATCTTAACCTACTAACATATTGATCACTTAGTGACAAACCCTGGAATGTCTCTTTTCATCCCACTCCACCAATAGATCTCTCGCAAATTATGATACATCTTTGTGGCCCCTAGATGAATAGAGTAACACGCACCATGTGCTTATGCAAGAATTCGCTGCCTCAAGTCATCTACACCTGGATCACACAGACGACCCTGACAACGAAAAACACCATCTCCCCCTTGGGAGAAAACCTTTACCTTCTAATTTCTAACTGATTTATTTAACAAGACTAGACTGGGATCCCTATCCGGCTTTTCCTTCACTTCAGAAACTAGGGATGATTCTGAGCTAGTCTGCTCCCACAGACTACTTTTTACTAAATCAACTAAGAGAACACCTAGTCAGGATAGCTGATGAACTTCCTGGGATAACTTCTTCTTATCGTTCTCAACATGGGCAACACTACCCATAGATATTCTAATGAGAGTTTCAGCCACTACATTGGCCTTACCCGGATGATACAGAAAACTCATATCATAGACTTTTAATAATTCCAACCACTTTCTCTAATGGAGGTTAGGTCTTTCTTAGAGAACACATACTGCAGGCTCTTATGATCAGTGAACATATCAACGTGCACACCATACAAGTACTTTCTCCAAATCTTTAAGGCAAAAATTACTGCTGCTAACTCAAGATCATAAGTAGGATAGTTCTTCTCATGGGGCTTAAGTTGTCTAGAGGCATAGGCTATGGCCTTACCTCTCTACATTAATACAAAACACTATCCAACTCTAGAAAAATCATATTACACAACAAAATTGTCGAAACCATCTGGTAGGGTCAATACTAGAGCTGTAGTAAGTCGAGTCTTCAACTCCTAAAAACTCTTCTCATAAGAATTTGACCGGTGGATCTTGAGTTTCTTTTGAGTTAACCTAGAAATATGGGATTCAATACACAAAAATCCCTAAGCAAACCATCGGTAATAGCAAGGAAAATCTAAGAAACTCCTGATATCTAATGGACAGATGGGCCAGGGCTAGTTTCTCACTACTTTAATCTTTTGAATATCAACATTAATGCCATCACCGAAAATTATATGGCCAAAAAATGCAATTGATCTTAGCCAAAATTTGAACTTATTGAATTTCAAAAATAGCTAATGGTTTTTTAGAGTCTGTAATACTATTTTGAGATGGTCTGCATGATCGTGTTCACTACAGGAGTAAATAAGAATGTCATCTATGAAGACTATGACTAATATGTCTGAGTACTACTTGAACACGCGGTTCATCTAGTATATGAAGGCTGCTGGGGAATTGGTATGACCAAAGGACATGACTAAAAATTCAAATTGACCGTATCGAGTTTGAAAATTTGTTTTTGGGATGCCACTTTCCCTGACTTTGAGCTGATGGTAGCCTGATCTAAGGTCTATCTTAGAGAAATAGCTGCCACCCTGAAGTTGGTCAAACAAGCCATCAATTTTGGGTAGTGGATACTTATTCTTGACCTTAACTTTGTTTAACTGATGTTAATCTATGCACATTCTGAGAGAATAGTCTTTCATATGCATGAATAAAACTGGTGTGCCCCACGGGGACATACTGTATCTGATGAATCCCTAATCTATGAGATCATTTAACTATTTCTTTAATTCCCTGAGTTTTATTAGAGCTATCCTGTATAGAGGGATAGAGATGGGCTGAGTTTCTGGGAGAAGATAGATTCCAAAATAAATTTCCCTTTTGGGGGGAACTCCAAGAACATCTTTTGGGAATACATTTGGGAATTCTTATGTTACTGACACTAATTCAACAGTATGGGTTTCTGAATTAGAGTCCTGGACTCAAATGAGATGGTAGACACATCCCTTAGATATCATATTTCTAGCCCAAAGGTAAGAAATAAGTTGACCCCTAAGTGCTGAAGTACTACCCTCTATTCTAGGATGGGTTTATTCTGAAACTAAAACTGAACAATTCTATTTCTGTAGTCTACTGAGGCATATCAGAAATAAAGCCAATCCATGTTAAGAATGACATCGGATTAAGTCATCTCTAATTCAACTAAATCTGCTGAAGTGACTTTCTGAGATACCATAACTGGATAGTTCCTGTATATCCGCTAGGCTACGATAGATTTACCTATGAGGTAGAGACTGAGAAGGGTTCTGTTAAATTTTAGGACTGACTCAAAAATTAACTACTATACATAGAGTACAAAAAGATAAAGAATCTCCTGGATCTAGCAAAGAGTAAACATGCAAAAGGAAATCTTGTAATGTATTAATGATCACATCATGAGAACTTTCCTAATTTTGTTGGGTCTAAAGAACATAGAGTCTATTTGGGCACTGCCCACTAGTGGCACTGAAAGTGGCACCCTGTTGATTTGGGTGATCGGACTGAGCTGGGGGAGGTTATGCTGTCTCTGTGAACCTACCTGAGGACAGTTTTTGACTTTGTAGCTTGGCTTGCGACATTCAAAATACACATTACTGCCAGCTCTGCAGATACTCTGGTGGTTTTTGCTGAACTTCTACCAAAGATGATTGGTTTGAGCACTGCTAACACTACCCTAGGGTTTAGGGTCTAGTTCCTTGTCCCAATTAACATCTCTTAATTTTGGCACCGAAGCACTAGATGAGGAAGGAGCTGAACTAAGGTTTTGGGTCAAACTGAGAGCGATTCCCACCCTCTAACTTAGGCTGATTGAAATTGAAACTACCTATCTCTCTTTCTCTTTATTCTTAGCCTCCTCAATCTTCTGATCATGGACCATGAGCCTGGCTATGTCCATCTCCTTAATAATCATTGTGGTCCTACACTCCTTAACCATGCTGCTAGACAATCCTGACACAAACTTAGTCATCTTCAATCTGTTATCTGCTACAACATGTGGGGCATATCTGTCTAATTGAGTAAACTTAAGATAATATTCTTTCACTGTTATATTTCCCTGATTTAGGTTTATAAACTCCAAAACCTTCGCTTTCCTCAACTTTAGCGAGAAGAACCTATTCAAAAAAGCAACTGCAAACTTCTCTCATTCTATGGACCCTACATCTACGACCCTCTCTACCCTCTACTATTTGAACCATGAGTGAGCCACATCGTATAACTGATATACAACTAAATAAGCTCTCTTAACAGTAGTCATCCCCATGATATCGGTAACCTTCTGCACCTAAGTAAAAAATTCATGAGGGTCCTCATCTGACTTAGACCTGATAAATGATGGAGGCTTCATTTGGGTGAAGTCTCGAATCCTGGTGGTAGTAGTATTGGCCATTGAGTTTGCCATAACCATAGCTAGACATTTATTCTATGCTGCCACAGAATGAGCTAGGGTGGTGAAGTATGCTCTGAACTCTACAAGGGAGATATGCTCACCCAAAGGATCTGGATGGATGGACTGAGGGGCTGACTGATCTCCCATTTCTCTTCCCTGAGTCCTCTTTGGAGGCATATTCTGTAAATAGAAGAGAAGCTAGGATTACAAAGAGAGTATAACTGGAGCTCATGCTCACTCACATGACATGAATATTAAAAGAAAGGACACTTTTCATAAAATATCTCATAGCCTCTTTTCCATAAGTGTAGTGCGCAACACACTCATGTACAAGACTCTACTAGATACAGTTTTCAGACTTCCTAGGACTCTGTTGAACCTTAGGCTCAGATACCAAGTTTGTAACACACTGAGACTGTACCCTAGATGCTACACGATGCTCATAATCCTAAAAGATCATAAGCTGACCCATGACTGGTACCTACTACAATAACTATGTAATAAATACTTTAATGATTAAAGAAATAGGCGAAAACATATGCCATAAGGTTCAAATCTGTAAATAAATCTGACTATGGTATCAAAATAACAAAATTAAATATAGGTACTAAAAAACTAAACAACTATCTAAAAATACTCTAGTCTAAAAAAGCCTCTAACTATTTGAACTGTGGAGTTGATGGGAAAAGCTCCAAACTAACTCCATCTACTAAAATAAAAATGAAATATTGTAAATAAGAAGAATGTCCTTGAACTATGAGGACTCACCACAACTCTGAAAGCTGAGAATCTAAACTACTAAGGATGCTCTAGAGCCCGTGTGTTTGAACCAATGATATTAGACATCATAGCACAAATAAAAGTATGCATTAGTACTTTGAATGTACTGGAAGGCTTAGTGGGGTAGGTTGAAATGCATAGGTTTCATATGCATGCATAATAATAACTGAATAAAATAAGTATTACTGAGTAAGAGTACATTCATAAATACATTAACTATGACTGAGATAGTGCTAATACTGAGTACTGAATCTGAATATAGAATACTATATTACTGATTATCTAAAAGACTGTATCTAACAGTTTTGAATATTGAGGAGTCATAATGAGTTCTGTACTGAGTTGAGTGACTATCTCTGATAAATCTGAATCTGTAGAACTGAACTGAGTTCTATTCTAAGACTAAGACTGGAACTGAGACTATGGGAGGTAATCATTTAATCGATATTCCCCTTCTCTAACTGATCTGGGGTCCTACCTATAACCCAGTTGGAAAGGTTTCAATGTTGTTCCATGGGTAAGGACAAGCTTTAAGTTAACCCTCTCTAATAGAAATCTCTTTCATCAACCCTCGTTGTTAGCATAACTCAGATGAGAAGTATCAACCCTTATAATATCTCGCAGGAAGATACCTCAACCTATACTGCCTATGTAGTTCTATGATGCAGGGATGGCTACTAAGGGTCAAACCCTTTACTGACAGGAATGGCCCCATCCCTAGGTTAACTCGGTGTTGAATCCTACTCCCAACTGAATAGACCCTAAACTAATTTCTAGTCTGTAATAAGCTGGACTGAATGGTTATTAAGATTACTATTTAGCTAAATTAAACTAAGTTTACTGAGTTTCATTGACTGAAGGAATACTACTAAATTTTATTAGCTGACTGAGTTTATCGAGGTCTGTACTGGATACTGAATTACAATGGGGTAATATGGATTCTACTGAGTTTTCCTGAGTACTATAACTGGCTGAGAGTACTTATGGTTGTGTCGTCACTAATAGTGTTCTATGACTGTCTATAGCTCTAGGTAATCAGCTATATTATCGGGTACAAGTACCCCCAGGACTCAATACAATAAATTAATAGACATGGCATAATATGAAACATGTAAACTATGAATTTGATCATCATTCATTCATTAGGTCATTTTGACAAACACTTGTATAATATAACTAACACATAAGCTATCTTGACATAATTTCATTCTCTTAATAGTTCACATGGATAATTTATCAAGCACTTGGTGAGTATAGTATAAGCACATAGTATTGAACAACAAGTGAGCATCATTATTCATCTCTAATTTCACAAATCAAGGTTTTATCATGGATTCATATGAACCTACACACATAATGATCAATTTCACATGAGATAAATACAGATAATCATTAATTAGGAACTTAATCCAATTTTACAATCATGGATACACTTTAATTCCAACCATGGAAATCATAAAATCAATTATTGAAATTCAAAAGATATTCTTGGACTCAAAGGGTGGAAGGAAACCTTGGATGAACACTTTACATACCTTTTTTGAAGAATTTCTAAAAGATTATCGTTTAATCTTGAGTTCTTAATTTGAAATTAGATCTTCTAAGGTTTTGTTCTTGGGCAAATTTGAGAAATAATGACTACATTTCCTCTAGAGGGAGTTTAAATTTGTGTTTTGGGGGTTGAGCATTAAGGTAAAAAGACCTAAATACCCCTAAGAATGTGGTCTTTTAATGACTTAAAATTGTGTTACCGATGAGCAGGTCAACGCGATGCATCGATGGTAATAATATGATAGCCGACACACCATGCCATATTCACATTGATTCACTGGAATTGGATGATGGTATGTGGGAAAATAGTAATCAATATGATAGTTAATATGGCGCGCCAATATTACATTGATTCACTATTTTGGCATTCCAAAAGAGCTTCAAACAAAGTCTGAAAAATCCAAAACTGGTCCAGAAATACGTACGGACATTTCTGATCATAAATTAACCTAAACATCAATATTTAATGGATGTAAAGGTTGCAAAATAAAGTTGCCAACCTTCATAGGTTGAAATGACACTAAGTCTGAGTACTTAGATAAAATATTATAAGCCTGGGACTCCTTGACAAGCCTGAAGGACTGAATTAAGCTTTGGATTTTATGGGGTCTTATAGTATGCTATGTTTTAAAGTGTGAATTTTGGTTTAACGCTATTAATTTTTAGGTTTATGTTGTTTCTAGTGAAGGGATCATGGTGGATCCACAGAAAGTTGTAGTGGTTAAGAATTGTCCTAGACCCATAACTCCAACCAATATTCAAAGCTTCTTCGATTTAAACGGTAATTATAAGATATTTGTAGAGAGCTTCTTGTTGATTTCCACACCTTTGACTAAGTTTACTAGAGGAAGGTGATATTTTTGTTATCCAATGCTTCTTAGGGGAGTTTTAAAAAGCTGAACGCTAAATTGACTTTTGCTCTAATTTTGACCCTACTCGAGGGCACTGATGACTTCATTGTTTATTGTGATGCATCCCATGTGGGACTTGGTTGTGTATCAAACTAGAATAGCAAGGTGGTAGTATATGATTCTAGGCAGCTAAAAGCTCATAAGAGGAATTATCCGACTAATGATTTGGAGTTCTTGTCTAAGGTTTTTGCATTAAGAATTTGGTGACACTATTTATATAAGGTCCATGTTGACATTTATTTAGATCATAAGAGCCTTCAATATGAATTCACCAAGAAAATGCTGAATCTTAGGCATAGAAGATGGCTTATGTTGCTTAAAGACTACGACATAAGTCTCTACTATCACCTAGGTAAAGCTAACATAGTTGTTAATGCTTTTAGCGGGTTATCTATGGGAAACCTATCTTATGTGGATGAAGAGATATAGGATTTTGTGAAGCATATTCCTATTTGGCTAATCTTTGAGTTCTTCTCTTAAATTCTAAGGATGGTGGTGTATTTATGTAAGAGGTAGTGAAGTCATCTCTTGGTGCTGAGGTATAGGAGAAACAGGTTTTAAATCCTATCTTGATGTGAATTAAGGATGATGTGGGTAGGCAAAAGGTAATGGCATTTGAGATTGGTGGTGATGGTATGTTGAGGTACTGAGGGAGGTTGTGTGTTCTCGATGTGAATGGGCTGCGAGGTATAAGTTTGGACAAAGCTCATGAGTTCTATTATTAAGTTCATTGTGGTTCGACAAAGATGTATTATGACTTTAAGAAGATTTATTGGTGTAATAGAATGAAGAGGGATGTGGATAATTTTATGGCTATGTGCATAGTGTGTCAACAAGTAAAGGTGGAGCACGTGAGGCTCGGTGGGTTGTCTCAAGAAATTCATTTTCTCATGTGGAAATGGGAAGTGATTAATATAGATTTCATTATTGGTTTTCCGCAAACTCGAAACTAGTTTGATTCTATTTGGGTCATCGTGGATAGGATGACTAAGCCAGCTCACTTCTTGCCAATGAGGCCTAATTATTCTACTAAAGAATATGCAAGGTTGTTTATTCTATAGATCATAAAGTTTCATGGTGCTCTAGTTTTTATCATTTCAAATCGTCCGACTTATTTCTCATCTCAAATTTTGCAGTCGTTTCAATAAGGTTTGGGGACAAAGGTGAACCTTTGCATCTCTTTCTACCTGTAGATGAATAAATAAGTAGAAAGGACCATTCAAATAGTGGAAGATATGATTCGATCTTGTATAATTGACTTTAGTGGTATTTGGGTTGACCATTTTTCTCTTGTAAAGTTTGGATATAACAATAGCTACCACTGTAACATTGGTATGGCTCTGTTTGAGGTGTTGTATAGTAGGAGGTGTACATCTTCTATTGGGTGATTCAATATTGGCCAGACTTGGTTATTTGGTTCTAATTTAGTTTAGCAAGCTAAGGAGAAGGTAAAGGTAATTCAGGATAGGTTTAGAACTTCCTAAAGTTTCCAAAAGTCCTATGTGGACATGAGGCAAAGAGAGTTGGAGTTCAATATAGTTGATTAGGTGTTCTTTTAGGTGCCTTCTATAATGGGGGTGATGTAATCAATTAGGAAAGAAGGGGAAGCTAAGTCTCTATTATTTTAGCCCCTATTTGATTTTGAAGAGAGTGGGGGATGTTGCCTATGAGCTAGCATTTCCTGCAGCTTCGGTTCTATTTACCTTATGTTTTATGCGTCTATGTTAAAGAAATGATTGGGTGATCCTTTATTAATGGTGACTATTGAGAGTGTTGGTATTTTGGATCCCTATCATATGAGGAGGTCTTGAAGGAGATCTTTGATAGACAAGTTTGTAGATTAAGGACTAAAGATGTAACTTCATTAAAAGTCATTTAGATGAACAAAAAGATGTAAAAACATACTTAGGAAGCTGAACCAGATATGAAGGCTAAGTATCCATTCTTATTCCATGTGTCGGACAAAGGTGCTTTATGAATTCCAATTTCCCTTTGTTACTATATGGGGTTATTATTTGAATCTTTTATAATATTGCTATTTTTGTATGAAAAGTGTCCTAGCTCATCATTCGAGGAGCAATGATCCTGGGGGGAAAGGTAACACCCTCCAAATTTTGAGCATTTTATTTTTGGCCCTCTTGTGTTCTAAATGTTGATTTTTAACTTAAATTGTGTTTAGGCATATGAATAAGGTGTCTCAAGAGAGTTCTAGAATTTTTAAATGGGGCTTGGGGTGATTAGACCACGAAGGTAGTGAGTCTTTGCGATATCACCATTTTATAGAGGCTACACTCCGTGATATCCAGTGTGACACAGAGGATAGTCTTGACATTTAGCAGTGTGTCATAGAGGTTAACCTCTACGATAAGGTTCGTGCCATGCTACTATGTAAAATTCATGCAGCTTTTTCATAGTTTACTTAGGATGGGGAGTATTGGGGACTTTTTACCTATGTATGAACATTAAGCATAATATAGCCTATTCCTTTCAGTTTTAAGAGATTAAAACACCCCAATTACACTTTCAAACTCAAAACCCCAAGAGAACCTAATAAATTTATCGTACACTTTTGGGTTTCAAGCTCTGAATTAATTTCAAATTCTCATGTGTCTAAGGCATGTACCGCTTTTCCTATACCTGTATTTTCTTAATGGCTTGTAAATTGGTTTATTATTCATGGTTTTAATGTTGGGTTTTGAACTATGATTAGAGAGTTTTGGATATAAATTGTTTTAATGTTTTCTCATGATTACTATTGAACTTCCATGCTTTATATTTTTTATATATACACTCATTGGGGGTGCATGGGAATGGTGAATGGAATAGTGGTATAATGTATTCTCCAAATAATTTATTTTGGTATGGAAATTGGTAATAACCTCAACTCACTTGCATAATTGGTTTTGTAATGTGATTTATCAATTGACTTGACTTATTTCTTTAAAACTAATGCACTGGCTAAAGGGAAAAATAGTTAAGAATGGTTTTGAAAACCTTGTGGGGTAGGAAGGAATCCTCCAAGTGATTGTAATAATTGAGTCTAAGGTACGAAAGATTCCCCAAAAGTGTTTGCTTAATGACATTACTTGCAAGCTATAATTGGTATGATAATACCACTTAATCATATGCCTTAATAATTGACTCTTGGAATTGATGAATGGGTTGTCTGTGATAAATGCTTTAACTTGGGCTTAATAGGGATTGTGTTAGCTGACCATGAAGGTATGAGTCTGAAGGAATGATACTGGAAACTCATGTATGTCGACGTGTGCATGGGTCATACTTGGTATATACATTTTGGGATGGCTAGTTTCCTTGATGGCTTTGGCTATCCCTCAATTTTTTTCTTCAGTTCATGTGGCTAACACATATTGCAGCATATTCAGTAGGGGTAGTTAAACTCATATAGCTCGTGGGTAAGGTTTTACGACGATCAAGATACACAATCCAGCTTAAGATTTTAAAGTTTATGCTAAGCTCTATTTTCTTTCTTGACATGTGATATATTATAATACCTCACGTTTTTGGTCCTTGAGAATTTCTAAATTATTATTCTGACTTTCCTAACCACGACTCCTATGAATCGTAGGGTGTCGTGATAGGTCCTATGACCCTAGTTGTAAGGTATCTGGTAAATGGTGCTAGAGTTGTTGTCTTGAGTATGACTTGGGGACATGAGTTTTAAAGTCCTATGACAAGTTGTTGGACTCAAATCATAACCTAAATAGGCTTACTATGAGTCATAAGGACTCATTATGAGTCATTTAGTAACAATCATATGGTGAATAGTGTAAGGTCCTAGTAGTTCTATATTGAATATAACTTGGACCCTACGAGTTGTAGGGTCATGGTAAAATTCGTATGATGTAAGTTGAAGGGTCAATAATCTGGGTGCCCCCTGACACTATCATGGTTACAACTCATAGTGATGAGTCATAAGGTGTTGTTACTAGTCAATGTGTGACCTGTATTCACTGGCGGAACTTTCTCCACCTTTTAAGTTGAGGCACTTTTGACATTTCCCACGTTAACCCCTTAGACCCCACGTCCTTAAAAGACATATAATATTCTCTCTAAATCTCCTCAAGTAAGCTGCTTAGGGTTTCCAAAAGGTAGGTCATCCAAGGGCTCAAAGGTTGAATTCTTTTTGTGAAACTTTGTATTTTAGGCATGTTACTCTTCCCAAATTGTAATTTGTAAAAAACATGTGTTTTAAAGTGTTGTTCATATAGTAATTAGTGTTGGTTTTGAAACATGGGTTGAGGGTTTTGAATAATTGTTGTTTATGTGATGTTTCATGTTTGTCCTTGCATGGGTTATGTATAAGTGTTCGTTTTAAAATTATTTTGGTGCATGAATATGGTGACTAAACTAGGGTATTGTGATTTCCCCTAACTTGTGACTTTTAAAATAGTTATGACCTCAACCCTATATTGTGAAACTGGTTTTGAGTAAGAAAAATATGCTTGTTGAACTTTTCATGAATTATTGCATAATGTGAAAGGCTATTTAAGCATTATGATTTTGGATTGAACCTTATAGGTTATGTAATTCCCCAAGCTAATGTACAATTGAATGAAGGGGCATAAATTTCCCTAAATAATGAAATTGTTTCAGCATGTTGATGTTACCTTGCAAATGTAGTTGATATGATGATACCAACAATGTATGCCTAATTGTGTATCATGGTTCAATAAATAAAAATGTGTGATAAATAATTTAATTAGGATTTGATGAGGGTTGTGTAGCTAATTCCTGAAAGTGTAGGTCTGAAGGGACCAATACTAGATGTCATGGTTGACGACGTAGGGGTCTAAATGACCGGGTGGCTTGAGTCCCCCTTATTATTATTATATGATTAAGAGGTTTGAGTTCCCCAAGTTATATTACCTGATTTGGTGCTTGTATCATCTTGATGTACCAGGGTATTTGAGTCCCCCATAGTGTATATGTATACCCTCTAGTTCGTGCATCTACACACATTAGGGCCCTACCAGCTGGGGGAGACCTTGGCCGATATAGCCCATGGGTGCCTTCTTATGCGATGATGGTTGAGCTACACAATCCAAGCTAAGTTTTAAAGTGCATGCTAATCGTTGTTACCTATCTATACATATTACTTATATATATATATATATTATTATTATGTAATTCATATGGCATTTAAATGACTAGACTTGACCTTATTTTATCCCCTATCCCTGAGGGGTACATACAAGTATTCACCCTATTAACTATCACTAGATGTTATATCCCCATGTGATGTAGGCTTCAGAGATACTTTTACTTTTCCTTCACAGAGTTTTGTGGATCTCATTATGGTGAAGTGGTGAGCCTCTATTCTTTAGAAGGATTAGAGATTTCATCATTTCATATCATAGATTAAAATTGAGAGTATTCAATATCATTAACATTATCATTGTCATTGTCAGAGTGGAAGACATGTCCCGACCAAGATTGGTTTTTGATTCTTTTGCTAGAAGACTTTATTTGATTACTGTGGACTTGGGTGATGTTGGAGGTTCTTTGACTGATTACTGATTATTTGTTATTGATATGATTTAAATATCATTAAGCTGGATGTTCTGTTCACTTGGTTAGGTATAGTGGATGGTCTGCAGTCCTGTAGGAATTGAGATGCCCGTTTGGCAAGACACTGGTTCAGGTCATGACAAAGATGGTATCAAATCCTAGGTTTGGTGTAATTAGGTGTCCACAAAGTCGTATCAAGTAGAGTCTCTTTTATAGGTGTGTAGCGCCCCACACTTTTAATTGAGAGGCTATGAGATATTTATTAATGTTTTCCTTTCTTGTTCTTTTATTTTGATCTATAGAGTCTAAGGTCTTGAATCACCTCTAATCCCTGCATGTTTTCTTTTTAAATCATACCTCCTAAAATATTTGTACTCATGGAAATTCTTCTATCTCGTCTGATGATAATGTACACGTAGCTCATTCTACTTTAAGTTTTTAGACCTGATCTAGGGTCGCTGTTTCTGATTGCCTTAGTGGAGTTCCACTGATCTCTCTATCCCTACTCAGACACCTCAAGATAATATGTCTTATGCTGAGTTTCACTAGTTAATTTATTTGGTTATCAGTTTGTGGCCTCCAAGACTGAGTGTTTTGCTTCTGTTGCTCCATCCTCTATGGTCACTAGAGTTGGCCAATTTTTTAGGTTAAGTCCTCTGACTTTCACCAGCTCTAAAGTTGATAAAGATCCTCAAAATTTCATTGATGAGATAGAAAAGATCTTTCATCAAATGCATGATACTGATATAGAGGGTGTAGAGTTTGTTAGCTATCAGTTGGAGGATGTAGCATACCAATGGTATGAAGAGTTGGAGCAGCTCAAGAGCGGTGTTGCTGAGTCCATTTTGCGGGATGACTTCTCTAGTGATTTTCTTGATCGTTCGTTCCTCAGTAGTTGAGGGAGGCAAAGGCTGAGGAATTTGTGAATTTGAAGCAAGGAAGGGTGATAGTAAGGGAGTATGCCTTCAAGTTTCATCAGTTGTCGCGTTATACTCTAAAATAGTGTCTGGTATGAGGGCTAGAATAAGAAAGTTTGCCTCTGGGTTATCCCATGACTTGATCATATAGATAAAGGCTGCCTTGTTGAATAAGTATATTGACATCTCTAGACTAGTTATGTATATGCAACAAGTGGAAGAGGAATAGATGAAGCAAGTGGAGATGAATGAAAGGTAGAGAAAAAAGTTTTTCTACTCAGATCAGGCTCAAGGTCAGCAGCAGAGTGGTAGAGATGGTGGAAAGTGGCTAAGCAAAAGTGGGGCAATTCTAGTTCCTACTCTACGGCTAGTGCTCCTTATTTAAAGCTATTGGATGATTATCGTTCTCAGTATGATAATGGATTTAGATCACCAAAAGCCCAACCTCAAGCTAGTGGGTCTTAGTGAGCTCCATCATATCCTCCTTGCAGATTTTATGGTCAGGTGTATCATGGTATTTGTAGTAAGCAAAGGAATAATGGCTTTACATATGGTTACATTGGACATATAAAGAGAGTTTTCCTTTTAGGGTTGCTTATGGGGCAGATAAGATTTGTGTTGCCACTTTATCAGCTTCTGCACCTAAGGGTTTTACTTCTGCTTCTATCTCTGGTGCTAGACAGAATTTTTAGTATTGTCTTGCCACTCGCCAGGATTCTAAGGCATCCCCTAGTGTTGTTATTAGTACGCTCAAACTTTTCTCTCATGATGTATATTGTTTACTTTATTCTGGGTCTACTATCTTTTATATGACCCCTTGTATGGCTATTTATTTTTATTTTGATCATGAGTATATCTCGAATCCTTAATTTGTGTCCACCCTATTGGGTTACTCTATTTTTGCTAGAAGGGTTTATAAGGGTTGTGTGATATCGGTCTATGATAGGGATATATTGGTGGATCTGATAAAGTTGGACATGTTAGATTTTTATGTGATTTTAGGTATGAATTGGTTGCATTCGTGTTATGCATCTCTTGATTGTCAGACCCAAAGGGTCACTTTTCATTTCCTAAATTAGTCGGTGAATGAGTAGGAAGGTAGCTCCCCAGTACCTAAGAAAAGGTTCACTTCATAACTTAAAACTCAAAAATTGGTGTTTAAATGGTTCATCTATCACTTAGTTCATGTTAAGGACTCTAGATCCAAAGGTCATTATTTACAGACTGTCCCTATGGTCTATGAATTTTTTAAGGTGTTCCTTGATAATCTTCCTGGCATTCCTCCAGATAGAGAAATTGATTTTGCGATTGATCTTCTTGTAGACACTCATCCAATTTTTATCCCTCCCTATGAAATGGCTTCGGCTGAGTTGAAGGAACTCAAGGAGCAGTTAAAAGATCTTCTAGATAAAGGAGTGTGTCTCTATGGGGTGATTTAGTTCTCTTCGTGCATAAAAAGGATGGGTCCCTTCATATATATATAGATTACCGCCAATTAAATAGGGCGACTATGAAGAATAAGTATCCCCTTTTGAGGATTAATGTTCTCTTTGATCAGCTTCAGGGCGCTACGTACTTTTCTAAGATTGATCTTCGGTCTGGGTACCATTAGTTGAAGATTAGGGAGGCAAATGTCCCTAAGACTGCTTTTCAGACCTAGTATGGTCATTTAAAATTTTTGATGATGTCCTTTGGTTTAAATAAGGCCCAATTAGCATTCATGATCTTATTAATGATGTTTTTCGTCAGTTCTTGGGTTTGCTGGTAATTATTTTTACTGATGATATTTTAGTATATTCAAAGAGCGAGGCGAATCATGGCAATCACCTCCGTTTAGTGTTGTAGACCCTTAAAGAGCAATAGTTATGTGCTAAATTCTGTAAGTTTGAATTTTGGTTGAATGTTGTGACTTATCGAAGACATATTATTTCTATTAAAGGGGTCATGGTAGATCCACAGAAGGTAGTGGTGGTTAATAAGTGGCCTAGACCCATGACTCCAACCAACATTCAAAGCTTCTTGGGTTTAGCTGGTTATTATAGGAGGTTTCTGGAAAGTTTCTCTTCTATTGCTGCCCCATGGACTACATTGATTAAGAAGAAGGTGAAGTTCTTGTGGTATGATACTTGTGAGGGTAGTTTCGAGAAGTTGAAGCACTAGTTAACTTTAGCTCTGGTCTTGACATTAGCTGAGGGTATTGATGGTTTTGTTGTCTATTATGATGCACCCCTGGTGGGACTAGGTTATGTGTTGATGCAGTATGGTAAGGAAGTTGCATATACTTCTAGGCAGCTGAAAGTTCACGAGAAATTATCTGACTGGTGATTTGGAATTGTTAGTTGTGGTGTTTGCATTAAAGATCTGGCAATACTATTTGATGGAGTCCATCTAGACATTTATTCTAACCATAAGAGCCTACAATACGTGTTCACTTAAAAGGAGATAAATCTGAGAAAAAGGAGGTATCTTGAGTTGGTAAAAGACTACGACATGAGTTTGAACTACCACTCAGGTAAAGCTAACGTAGTTTATGATGCTCTTAGCAGGTTGTACATGGATTGTTTTTCTTATATGAATGAGAAGAAGCATGATTTGGTAAAGGATATTCACAGTTGGGACAATCTAAGAGTCTATCTCTTGGATTCCGAAGATGGTGGGTTATTGTTCAAAGGGTGGCGAAATCATCTCTTAATGCTGAGGTGAAACAGAAGCAAGTGTTTAACCCTATCTTGATGCAAATCAAGAATGATGTGGATAGGCAAAAGGTGATGGTTTTTGAGATTGGTGATGATGGTATCTTGAGGAACCAGGGTAGATTATGTGTTCCCAGTCTTGTTGGGTTGTGGGAAAGAATTTTGGAAAAAGCTAATAACTCACGTTATATGGTTCATCTGGGTTCAACAAAAATAAATCATGATCTTAAGGATATTTATCGGTGGAATAATATGATGCAGGATGTGGCCTATTTGGTGGCTAGGTGCATGGTGTGCCAGCAAGTGAAGATGGGGCACTTGAGGCCCAGCGGGTTGAATCAACAGATTGAACTGCCGTTATGGAAATGGGAAATAATTAATATGGATATTGTTACCAGCCTTCTATGGTCTCGCCAATAGTTCGAATCCATATAGGTCATCATGGATAGGATGAAGAAGTTCGCTCGTTTCTTATCAATGAGGACAAATTTTTCTACTAAGGACTATGCAAAGTTGTATATCCAAGAGATATTAAAGTTAAACAGTGCACCTATTTCTGTTATTTCTAATTGAGGTACTTAGTTCTTATCTCACTTTTGGTGGTCCTTTCATTGAGGTTTGGGTACTAAGGTGAGCCTTAGTACCGCTTTCCACCTACGGACTGATGAGCAAGCGGAAAGGATAATTCTGGCCTTGAAAGATATGCATCGATCTTGTGTATTTGACTATGGTGGTAGTTGGGTTGACCACTTACCTCTCTTAGAATTTCCTTATAACAACAATTATCATTCTAGCATTGGTATGGCTCCATTTAAGGCCTTGTATGGTAGGATTTGTAGGTCTCCTATTGGGTCGTTTGAGGTTGGTGAAAATATATTATTTGGCCCTGATTGGATTCAAGCCATGGAGAAGGTGAAGGTTATTTAGGATAGACTTAAGACTGCCAAAAGTCCTATGCGGACATGAGGCAAACGGAATTAGAATTTAATACTTGTGATTGGGATTTCTTAAAGTTGTTTCTCATGAAGGAAGTGATACAGTTTTGAAGAAAAGGGAAGCTCAGTTCTGATTATGTTAGTCCGTACTTGGTTTTGAAAAGGGTTGATAATATTGATTATGAATTGGAGTTGCCTTCTATTTTGAGCTCCATTAATCCTATATTTTATGTTTCAATGTTGAGAAAGTGTGTGGGTGATCCTTCGATGGTCGTTCCTTTGGAAAAGGTAGGCATTTCAAAATCTTTTTCCTATGAGGAAGTCCTGGTTGAAATTTTGGATAGGCAAGTCCGTCGATTGTGAAAAAAGGATGTGGAACCGGTAAGGGTTCTTTGGAGGTACCAAAAGGTTGAGGAATCCACTTAGGAGGTCGAGGAGGACATGTAGTCCAAGTACTTTTTCCTACTTCCAGCTTTAAATAATCATGCTTAATGTATATGTATTCCTTAGCATCTTTATCTTCTAACCTTGTTAAAGAAAATTGTGAATTCCTTGTGGTCTTTATTTTCTGTCTTTGTTAAAGGTAAGGGTATGAGTGTTTCTGTGTTAAATCATGCCAAAGTATGCACTGATCCATCATTCGATGACGAATTATCCCAAAGGGGAGAATGTAATACCTCAAGTTTTTGGTCCTTACGCATTTCTGAAATTTTATCCTCACTATCCTGACTGTGACTCACCCTATGAGTCATAGGGTGTCGTGATGAGTCCTATGATCACAGTTGTAAGGTGTCTAGTTAATGGTACTAGATTTATTATCTTAAGTATTACTTGGGTACATGAGCCATAAATACCCATGATGTGTCATTAGACTCAAATCGTAACCTAAACACAGTGTGTGTGGATAAGTTCTACTCTGAGTACGAGTGTCTCCCAACAAGTCATCAGGACTCATTACGAGTCGTTTGGTTCAAATCGTAGGGTGGCCAGTGTAAATTCCAAGTTGTTCTATCTTGGATACGACTTGGACCTTACGAATTATAGGATCATGATATGAGTTATATGATGTAATTTTTGGGGTCAACAGTATGGATGCCCCCTAACACTGTCTTGGCTATGACTCATCGTGAGGATTCGTAAGGTGTAGTTATGAGTCGACATATGATAGTAGTCACTAGCGGCACCTTTTCCAGCTTTTAAGTTGAGGGAACATTGGACATTTCCCACTTTAGCCACTTAGACCCCACGTCTATAAAACACATTTGGGGCATTCTTTTAACTCTTTAACACATCAAAGACTCTCTTTATTCTCTCTAAATATCCTTAAGCAATATACTTAGGGTTTCAAAGAAGTAGGTCATCCAAGGGCTTAAGGGATGTATTCTTTCCGTGAAACTTAGAAGTTCAGGCCTGTTACTCTTCCCAAATTGCTAATTTGTTAAAAGCATGTGTTTTTAAAGTGTTGTTTGTATGATAATTGATGTTGGTTTTGAAACATGGGTTGAGGGTTTCGAATAGCTGTTTTTTATGTGATGTTTTATGTTTTTCCTTGCATGGGTTTGTTTAAATGTTGGTTTTAATCAATTTGATGCATGAATATGGTGAATAAACTAGGGGATTGTGAAATCCCCTAATGTGTGACCTTTGAAGTTTTTCAACCTCAACCCATATTGTGAAACTGTGTTTGAGTATGAAAATTATGCATATTGAACTTCTCTTAAATTATTATACTATGTGAAAGGCTAGTGAAGCATAATGATATTGAATTGAACCTTATAGGTTGACTAATTCCCCAAGATAATGCATAATTGAATCAATGGGCATGAATTTCCCTCAATAATGAAATTGTTTCAGCATGTTGATGTTACCTTGCAAGTGTAGTTAGTATGACGATACTAACAATTTATGCCTAAATATGTATCATGCTTCAATGAATGGCAATGTGTGAAAAATCATTTAATTAGGCTTTAACAAGGGTTGTGTAGCTAAATAACCATAGTTGCCGACGTAGGGGTCTAAATGATCGGGTGATTCGAGTCCCACTTGTTATTATCATATGATTGGGAGGTTTGAGTCCTCCATAATATATTACCTAATTTGGTGCTTGTGTCAATTTGATGGGCTGAGAGGTTCGAGTCTCCTATAGTGCATATGTATACCCGCTGGTTTGTGGGGCCACACGCACTAAGGCCGTACCAGCTGAGAGAGAATTGTGCCCATATAGCCCTCGGTGCCTTCTTATGTGGTGACGATTGAGCTATACAATCAAGATTAAGTTTTAAAGTGCATGCTAAGCCTTGTTCCCTATCCCGACATATTACTTATATATGTATTATTATGATGTGATTCATATGGTATTGAAATAACTGGACTTGACCTTATCATATCTCCTATCCCTAGTTATATGCTAGTGTTCACTCTACTAACTATCTTCGGACGTTGTATTGTAATACCCCATACGTTCCTAGTTTAGTTCATCCCTTAGTACTAGGTTAAGGCACTTAGAACCTGAAAATAAGACTAAGTGTTGAGGGACTTTGTCATATTTTAACTCCATTTAATTTTGAGGATTATTATAGTGGTCTTTCCAACCCCGAGACGTAAGTTTTTAAGTTGATTTATGTTCGGGGGTGTAAGTCCCTGTCTCGGGTAAGTTTCGGAAATTTCAGAAAAGGATTGGACCCCATTGATTTCCCAAAATAGTAGCCCACCGCTATTTCACCGTAATACGATGGTTATAGCGATGGTTTCCTTGGCGCTTCATAATAGAGGGTAAAACAACAATGGTCATTTTCCAGTGACTCACCGCGATTGCACCGTGTCATGGTGAGTATAGCAATGAGGTAGTCACCGCATCGCGGTGAAGCCTTTAACGACATTCCAATTATCAATTTTAATTTCCAGGGGCAGTTTAGTCTTTTTCCACGCCCAGCAAATCGTGAAAAAAGAAGATTTAACCCAATTCTAAGAATATTACACTCATTCCTAATGAAACTTCTCTCCAAGAAAACCCTAGAGGTTCAACTTTAACTTTAATAAATCCAAGGTCTCACCGTTTCTTTTTCAAGATAACCAACAATTAAAGTTTATGTATTCAAGAACTTCAAGAAGAAGCTTCAAAAACATCATTAGAAATTCAAAGTTCAAGCTTATACATCCAATTAATCAAATAGGGTATGTGGGGTTATGAACAAGGATACTTCTTTCATCCTTTTGCCCAAAACTATCTTTTAAAGATGAATTTACTTGAATTGCAGTTATGGTTCATACCCAAAGTATCTTGTTTTGAATTATGGATTTATAAAATGATTTAAATGTTAAATTGCATGCTTGTTCTCATCTATTCATGTCTTGAATTAAAGATTTTCAATTGAGATTTAAGCATGATACTATGTTCCAAGTTATTTGAACGAAAGCATGAAATTTAAAGGCTTTAAGTGCATCAAGATTACACATGCTCATGTTTTTATTCATAAGATTCATATTGTGATTTTGATTTCATTATCTTGACTGGAATTATTGAAGTATTTCAATAAGTTTATTGTGCATGAAGTATTATTTTTATTTGACATAAATTTAAAGCATGGGTTTTTAAGCCCTAATTTTATGTATCGATATTTCAAGAAGACTATGCTTTTAAGGACCATATGATTAGTTTATATTAAGATTTTGAACAAGATTTGATCTTTTGATCCTTATCTAAGATATGGAATCCACATAGTTAGCTGTGATTACAGTTTAAAACAGACAGATGCATAACTGGTTTCTATTGTAAACCCTTAAGCTATTTTAAGGTGGATTTCCTACTGAATGAGCATATAAGTTAGGGAGTAGTATTTAGCACTGAGTTGGGTATGTGACCTAGTTCACATGCCTCAAAACTACGAGCGAACATAGATTCAGATTATTCCCCTTTATATGGATGCAGATTCAGATTATGATCACATAGCTCATGTTATACTTCTTGGCAAGAGTATGTCACCTTTCACCAATGCGAAGTTTTCCCCTCATGGGAATATGATATTAGACATCATTATATCTCACATAGTGTCTGTTAGTGACAGAGCCCAAGTACACACTCAAGTGTAAGTGGTCCTATCAAGTAGTAAAGTGGCCTAATGAAAGCCAAGTATAGATCCCATAGAGACTTGATCTAACAACTATTATATTCTAGTTTACAATTTAGATTCAACTAGTGGAAGCATAACCAAAAATAGAGTTTTTAAAATTTTAACTTGGAATTAAAGTAAATAATGCATAAATAAAAGTCTTGGAACAATAAATAGGAGAAAACCCAAGGGTTGAAGCACCTTGAACAATCATACATGTTATTGAATTTCATTCGTTAACTTGCTTATCTCCGTTGTTGATTCATAGGTTAATTGCATGATCATGGTCTCTCGACCTCTAATCATTTATCTAATTTAGACCTTACAACTACATCATTGAGCGGGGATGTAATAATCTAATTAAGTGTAGTAAAGCTATCATCCTACATTTGAATCAAGTAAGACACCTAAGTACTGTCCTAGGTGCTAAGTTCAATTCTTTATTTTATAAAAGAATAAAAACCGAAACTCTATTTATTCCCATGTTCTATCTCCCTATTCCCTCTCTTGAGATCACAAGGTTGGTAATTGATGTATTATAAGGGTCTTGAATCCTTAGAATATTTTTAAAAAAGAATAAAAAAACAACCAATAATGATAAGCAAACCAAACAAAATTAATTCAAAACAATCGTACTCATGTTCTTGGCTTCAACCCCAGAAAGAGATTTTTTAGCCACTCATAGCCATAATCATCATCCAATTAATTGTATGAATGATTAAAATCATAAAATAAAACTAAATTAAAGAAATAAAAACCTAAAAAGAAGTTATGGTAGCTTCCAAGGGTGTTCCAAGTGATCTAGGGGTTCTAAGATTGTCAAACACGTGTTTGGGATGTTGTATTTATAGTATATAAGTCATAACCCTACTTGAATTAGGTTTTCTTGTTGATATTGGAAGATTTATCCCGATTTTGGTGGTTACCACATCGCTCCATGGTGTCAAATGGAATCACTAGGCACTTTTCTCCCAGATTTGCTCCTTAGCGCGAAGCGGTGTTATCGCGTTAAGACACTATATTTGGATAATTGCAAATTGGAACGGCTCCGAGACATGGTGTTTAACAACTTTGGGCCCCTTATGAATCCAATGGAATGTAGAAAACACCCAATGGACAAACAGACACTCCACACATGCTCAATAATTTCTTAGGGTCCAAATTGCGTCCAGATTTCGTCGTGTACTTCCGTGGTCATTTTCAAGCCTTTATACGTTGTTTCCACTTGATTTAAACGTTGTATATCCTTAATATATCATCATAGTCCATTAAAAAAGAATCATATATCATTAAAAACAAAAGTTTAGAGCTCAAAACAACACAACATCCTCAATGATGAACTAGAAACACGAGCTAAGCATAGACTAAATTCGCATTGACCTTTAACTCATTGTTTTCACTCTTTTCTTGATCCAATTGACCCTTGAAAATTATAACTAAGTGTTTTTTACATATAAATACATAAACTTGAGAACTCATTAAAACACATTATAACCCAACATAAGAGACTAGACAAACACCTAGCTCAAGCTAGTTACACTAGTTTTCTCGGTTGACTTCTAAATGATCAATTTGAATCAATACTCATGTGAAACCACCATTAAACATTGTAAACACATACTTGGACACCTAAATTATCATTTATATCATTATCAACACATATATCACAAGAATCATCCTTAAAACAAGGATAGAATAGGAATG
Source organism: Capsicum annuum (assembly GCF_002878395.1). Lineage (NCBI taxonomy): Eukaryota > Viridiplantae > Streptophyta > Magnoliopsida > Solanales > Solanaceae > Capsicum > Capsicum annuum. Next base: position 78,278,308 of record NC_061119.1, on the reverse strand, counting down.
CTAGAATGCATGAATACACCCAACATAACCACCCCACACTTAAAGCTTTGTTAGTCCTCGAACAACTTTTATATATGAACACCACAAGCTGAAGGGATTCCACACTTCTACTACATGGAATACCTTTAAGCTAGAACTACAATAATTACACAGAATGCAAGTCTACAACACTATGCATGTCATACGCAATTGAAAGCTCAAGAATCATACTTAAAAAACATCCTAACCTCAAGTATAGACTCCACAAGTAGAAAACTCATGCATATCGTTCAATCAAGACATCATAAAAATTACTTACATTCATCAAACATGTTCCTCTCAACAAGAGAGTTACCCATAATCACTCCAAATTACGCAAGTCATAGCATAATGGGTAAAGGAATCAACTTACACTCACTCTCACAAAGAATTCACAAGTCACACACCATGAACCATAGGTTTTCCCTTAGTATAAAGCTCCACTAATAGTCGAATGTAAATCTTAGGATCAATTAGGTCTTTTCCGGGTTATAATGTAAGCTAAGAGATGGGTAGGAACTATTTGGGAATAGTGACTAACCTCTCTAAGTGCTTTGATACACTACATTAAACATTTAAAATCAATCTCCAACAACTAAATTACACTTTTTCATCTACCCATACCTTTTATTTTAGCCCCATCTCTTTAAGTATTTTCAAAAACACTTGGCGTACACATAGTTTACTACCACAAGAATCCATTTTTCTCTTTTTTTCTATCATGGAAATATTTCTAACATCATTTATATCACATCAATCCACCAAAATTCAATTATAAACTACAATAACTCTTACCTTGGGGAATCAATTTCACCTTTTTCCTCTTCAATTTCTCAAACTCCTGGCCAGATCAATTTTTCATTAAAGCACTTAGAAGCTTTTTTGGATCAAATTATCGTCTATCAAAGAAGCGGATTAGGCTACATATGAGGCTACCAAAAAAAGCTAAAGGCTCAATGGGGGTTAACTAGGAAAAAGCACAAGGGTAGGGCAAATAGAAGGTATAAAACAAGGCTATCAAAGAAATGTCTTAATCATCCCCTAAACCCAAATTCTTTATTTCGCTTGGCACACACATCGGGCAAGTTCTAAACATCACATGCAATGAAGAATATACAAAAAAAATTCTCACACACACATGGAACACCATCAACTCAATAGGATCATCATAGACTCCCAACCAAATAATAGAATAAATTAAAAATTAAGCCAACAAGTACAAAAGTCACAAACATGATCCTAAGAGTCTCAAAAATAGCAATTCACTCAATCAATATGCTTTTACCAAACAAATCCACTTGCATCATGTACTAAATAATAGCACCCATAAGAATATCTCACTTGTTCCTAACCTAAAGATTTTAAATTGAGCCAAAAATTGAGAATTTCCCCACCTCACACTTAAAAATATACTTTGTCCCCAAAGTAAATTTAAAAGAAAAAAGATAGAAATATTCCCTGAGGCCTCTAGTCCTAGCTAGTAGCATCTTTTATTATTAATGGAATTTATAGGACCCCACACTTAGTCTTTGCCATGCTCTTAGCTCAGGTTTCTGGGACTCAGACTTCCCAATAACCTGTGACTCAACCAAAAACAAAAACTACATGAAATAAAAATTAAAAAACTGAGAAAAAAGCATACCTAATTAACTTGGGTTGCCTGCTAAGCAACCCCTAATTTAGTGTCACGGCACGAACCATATCAACTAAACCATATTTCTTCACCCTTTTACTCTCTTTTGGGAGCCATTGTTTCATTTGTTTCAGACCTCTTTTACCTTTTAACATGTTGGGAATCAGTGGTTTCCACTTAGGCCGCTTAATCAGGTATTTGAAAAAGGTCTTTAGTGAACTAACTACCCTATACTTTTCCCTTTCAATAGCATTTATCACATACAAATATTTAATTTAGGTTTTATAATGGGTTCTTTATAAACATCAAAAACCACTTCTTCATCATCTACCCTCATTTTGAGCATGCCTTCTCTAACATCAATAGAGGCCCCTACGATTGCTAAGAATGGATGCCCCAATATGATTGGTACCTGTTCATCTGCCTCAAAATCAAGAACAATAAAGTCAGTATGTATAATAAATTTACCCACCTTTATGAGGACATCTTCAATTATTCTATTCGGAAGTGTAAACGTCCCATCTGCTAGCTGCAACACCACAGTGGTAAGTTTTGGCTCTCCCAAGCCTAATGTTTTAAACAATGATAGGGACATCAAATTTAAGATTTCCCCAAAGTCACTCAATTCATGAACCTCTTTTCTCCTAATTTGAATAGGATAGAAAATTTTCCTTGATCTTTAAATTTCTTGGAGATTTTCTGTGTCATTACCGCACTACACTCTTCAATGATTGTTATTGCTCCCACATCTTACAATTTCACCTCTTTTTCCATCACATCCCTTAAGTACTTTGCATACTTAGGCATACTCTACAAAATATGTAAAAGAGGTAAATTAATATGAAGCTCTTTGAATGTATCAATGAACATTTTGAACAGGGCATCCTCTTTAGCTTTTATTTGCCTTTGAGGAAAGGGTAATGGCAGTATCTTTTTCTTCTCCGGTTCAGCAATTTTTTCTTTCAAGTACTCATACTTTCTTTAATTTTCAACAGCCCTATCATTTACTTGTTGGGTCACAATATCAGTATCTACCTCCTTTGTTTCCTTGGGAGGAACTTCTTAAAGCTTTTTACCACTTCTCAAGGTGATTACCATAACCTACTTTGAATTTTTTGTATCTGCTGACCAAACACCTTGTGTCCTAGTATTTAATGCTTTTTGTAACTACCCAATTTGCAACTCAAAGCTTCTCTGGGATATTTTGTAATTCTGTTTGTTGACTTTTCATAATCGCAAATAGTTGTGCTTGCCCAGCTAAAAGTTGTTTCAATATCTCTTCTGTGTTGCTCATTGACTGATTTGATTGGGCCTGGGGCTGTGGGATTTGTTGTTGCTGTGCATTCCAAGGTTGAGTCTACCACTTCATGTTATAGAAATTACCATAATTTGGCCTTTAAGAATTGTGTACATATATCATAGACTCCAAATTTAAAGGACACATGGCTATCGCATGACTATTATTTTTGCATACCTCACAGTAACCTATACCTTGTTGGATTACATTGATTGTGGTTGTAGGTTGTGCTACTCCTAATTTTATGTTATTGAATGATATGTTAATCAAATTTTGTAGTGCAAAAAATCTGTGTTGATAAGGCTGTGAATTGGTCCACCTCCAATACACCCGTAATTCTTTTTGTGGCACTTCTAGAATCTTTATGCCAATCTGGATTTCGTTGTGCTATATGGTTCAGCAATGTGTATAGCTCATCATAAGTCAATCCCAGTGCTTGACCACCTGTGGCCTAATCTACGAAAATATTTGTATTATGATCAAGAGCTTCTACAAAAGTCTGAGTAAGTACCTCTTTAAACTATTGGTGATGTGGACAATCTCGAAAAACAGCCTTGAAGTATTCCCAAGCATGATAGAGGTTTTTATCAGGCTTCTATTTAAAGCTCACTATCTCACTACGAAGTCTCACAGTCTTGCTTGATAGAAAGAATCTAATGAGGAACTTTCTGGATAAGTCATCCCATAATGTGATTAAATTGGCCAGCTTTATATTCAACGACCTTTTAGCTTTCCCCAAAAGTGAATGGGGAAAAAGTGTCAGCCTCACATAATCTGGAGTCACCCCAATAGGAATGAATGTATCAGTAAGCTCAATGAAGGTCTGCAAGTGGACTTATAGATCCTAGTGTGAAAGCCCTGCCAACTGTCCACTGCTGATAAGAAGTTACACCATATTATGTTTCAACTCAAAATTCCCCCCATCCACCGGCCTTTGAATTGGGGAAGTCAAGTTCATTGGAAGTGGGATGCCACTTCCATAACCTTCCTACCAGCTGCTTATTGTTCAACCATAGAAACGGTATTGTCTTGGCTTTCTTGGATTTAAGAAATTCTGGGGAGAAGGATTGCTTCTCTCCTACGTTGATGGTAAAGTTGCTTTGGTTCTAAGCTTGGTTCTACAAACTCCTGATCCCTTGCCAGCTAATAAACTTAGGAACCTGTCTCTTACAAACACCAAAAATAATACCAAGCATAAAAATGCCAAATAAATCTAAAAATAGAATTATAATAAACAATTGACAAATACCAAGTCTCCATCAATGGTGCCAAAAACTTGACAGTGCACATTCAAGTGTAAATGGTCTTATGAAGTAGAAAAGTGGTCTAATAAAAGCCAAGTATAGATCCCGAAGAGACTTGATCTAAAAACTATTATATTCTAGTTCACAGTTTAGTTTCAATTGGTGCAAGCGTAACCAAAAAGAGAGGTTTGGATATTTTAACTTGGAATTAAAGTAATAATGCATAAATAAAAGTCTTGGAACAATCAATAGGAGAAAACCTACGTTTGAAGCACCTTGAATAATCATACTATGTTGTTGAATTTCATTCGTTAACTTTCTTGTCTTGGTTGTTGATTCGTAGGGTTAATTGCATGATCATGGTCTCTCGACCTCTAATCATTTACCTAATTAGGACCTTACAACTACATCTTTGAGCGAGGATGTAATAATCCAATTAAGTGTATTAAAGCTATCATCCTACGTTTAAATCAATTAAGGCTCTTAAGTACATCCCTGTCCTTGGTCCTAAGTTCAATTCTTTATTTTATAAAAAGAAAAAACCCAAAATTAGTTTATTCCCATGTTCTATACCCACAGGTCATTTATGACTTCTAGGATAGTCATTTTGGTTATTGGGCAGTTCATTTGGTTTTTAGAACCAATTTCCTATTTTGGAGCCTTCGATGGTTCAAAAGAGACGTACGTCAAAAACTTTAGTCAAATGCTCTCATATGCTAACTCTGACTATTCTAACAGCTCTGGAATGTCAAATTTTGAGTAGGAGGACCTTTGGTCTGGGTCTCAAGGCACCCAGGATCATTTTGAGCTATTTCTCGGAAGTTAAGAAAATGGCAAGTTAGGTGTGGGGCCCACTTTACATCAAAATGACCTCGAATGGAAATTTTCACTATGCTATTGTGTTTGGAACATCAAATTTTATAGCGTAGCATAGTTCGTTTTATATACGAGATTTTGGATAAATCCCAAGGAGTTGGCAGAGTCTAAACTAGTGTTGGTGCACCAGCGATCGCGATAGCGATCTAGCAGCCACTAGCAAGAGTCGTGAATGTGAGATTCTTAGTCGGAAAAGTAAACTCTTGCCAATATCTCTAATAGCAATGGTGATGTTTCAAACGCAACTTTTGGTCCTTTAGCTGAGTATCATAAATAGTGATTAACAAATCATAATTGCAACTTCTGGGCACTTGGGAAGGGTATAAATATCCCATTTCATCCCTTTTTCCCCATATCTCATCCATTCTCAAGAGACTTAAACCCTGAGGAGTGGAATACTTAGGAATAGCATTGTGCGTGCTTTTGAAAGCTTAGGTAAAGATCGCATGTGCGTTTTTCCTTCAAATTCGATGTAAGATTCCTCTATTTCCAGGGTTGATTTCTCCTTTTCTTCTCTACAACCCCTAAACCTTGGTAACTTTTGTATGATATTGATTATATATTTATATCAATTCGAGACTGGATATTAGCCATGATAATGATTATATGATTATCGGTTCGAGTTCGTCTATTAAATACAATACTGATGATATATTTACCAATTCAAGTTAGGTATTGATTACAATATTGACAATATATTTACAGTTCAGGTCTAGGTATTGATTAGTAAGTTGATTATATAATTATCGATTTAAGTTTGGATATTGATTATAAATATAATGATACATGTACTGGTTCAATCCTGGTGGGGGAGTATGATATTGATAATAAGGATATCGTTTCAAGTTCGATAATGGGAAAGTTCCTATAGTATGGCATAACATGGACAAATTCTAGTTGGATCATGAAAGTTGGTAAATGATGGTGGTTTGGGTTATACTTTACTTGTTGTACCCTCCAGGCTTATTGGGGCCTGTGTTGGTTATTTACTTTTCCACGGTTATTGGATTATGGGGGCCAACTTTGTAATTATTATTGCTTGATTATTTATGTAATTGTTTTGGCATATGTATTTAATCGTGTATACTGTTGGAGTTATTCTCAGGTTGGCCCTTTTCCTTGACTTAGTTAGGTTATCTTGCATCTTACATATCTATATCATGATTTAGCTCAGTCGGTTGTTGATGCCTATGGAGTACCTATGGTTTTGGTACTCATACTACACTTTGTACCTTTTTGTTGCAGATCCGAGTACTAGATGTCGCCGTTGATTCGGGGATCATGTTGTATTGGATTTTGGAGATAGGGTGATCTCTAGGAGTTGGAGTTTGCCTATTTCCTTCTATTTATCTATGTCTGGTCTTTTGTTTCAAGACAGATTGTATTGATTATTCTAGAACTTATAGTGTATTGTAGTAGCACTTGTACTGACTCTACCAGGTCATGGGATGATTTTCTATGTTATGACTACCTTTTAGACTATATTTATTACATTTCTTAATTAGGAATTGAATTGCCTTTTCCTCCCTCTTTGGGGCATTTTTCGCCTAGTTAGCCCAAAGTAAATAGCTCATGGCTACGATTTGGCTTACCTAAAGGCAGAATTTAGTAAGTGCCATCATAACTCATAAATCAGGTCGTGATAGTAGATTCCAAGACTAAATTATCATCAAAGTGTAGAAAGGGTTGGTATCTCTCTCTATCAAAGTAAATAATTATAGTAAAGCCATGGATCAAAATCTATCTCAATCAAATTTCGAAAACATCATTTTTTGTCTCAAAATCTCATAAATCATTTATTAAAGTGGTATGATTCCTATTATTAATGAATCTGTTTTAAAGTTAAAAGTCGAAATAAATACCTTTTTATGGAAAACAGTAGTCAAACCATGTTTATAGTTGGATCGTACCATTTAGTAAGCATGAATATATCGAATCTATGTCAGGACTTCACCAGTATCCAAGAAATACACTACAAGTATCTAAACGTCAACATACTAAAACATGTCCTTTAGAAGGATAAATCACTCCCCCGAAGTCCAACTAATATCATAATCATGGCTTTAGGTCCAATAATATATAACTGGCATAACCATATCATTATTTTGGGAACAATCATAATCCACTTAGTTGAGTAGTATACCTTATACTAAAGGGGTATTATCCTCAATTATGTCTAACATGTTTGTAACCTAGGATAATAGGACTAGAAGCATTATAAGTACTTCATCTTAAGGGTCGATTCACCCTTCTATTCCCAAACTCATAATTTAGGCTAAGACATATTGCTCTCCCTATAATCACATCCTAAAATCCCTTTCCAATATGCAACATATATAATATAGTATCTCATGTAGAAGAGTTGACAGAAGCCTACCTTGATGCTAAACAGCAAATTCAAGAATCATGCATAATCATCCGCCTTTGCTCCACAATCCCAAAATACTGACACACTATCAAAATAGCAATCTATATGTCATTAGGAGTGAAATGAAACCCATATTGCTATATAAAGGGTAGGGTCAAAACTTGCATTAAGTACTGGCCCACGAGGCCCACATATGGAATCAAAAATTAAATATTTTAAGGGGTCACTCAAAGGTAAAGGAATGTCAGCTCAAAAGTTTAGCACAAATAGAGCATAAATCGGGTCTCAAACCAACCCTTAAAGTATAGGAATTTAGGACCTAATTCAAAGAATTTACAAGAAAATAATGGAATTTAACTAGGAAAAGTAATGAAAAATGACGAAGGAGTGTTGAACTAATTTGTATTAAGTACTAACCCACGAGGCCCACTTATGAAATAAAAAATTGAATCTTTCAGGGGGTCCCTCAAAGGTAAAGGAATGTCAGCTCAAAAGTTTAGCACAAATAGAGCGTAAATCGGGTCTCAAACCAGCCCTTAAAGTGTAGGAATGTAGGACCTAATTCAAAGAATTTACAAGAATATGATGAAATTTAACTAGGAAATGCAATGAAAAATGACCAAGGAGTGTTGAACTAACTTACCTCAGCTCAATGGATGATTGCCCACACTTTTCCTCTTCCAAAACTATGAAAAACGGTGAAAATGGATTGCAAAAATAATTGGAAAATTTGGGTGAAGAAGGTGATATAAAACTTATGGGATTTGATTAAGTGATCAAATGATTGCTTAAGTGACCCAAAGATCACTTAAGCTATCCATAATGACAGGTGGCCCTTTACTTAAGTGGCCCAATGTGGCTTAAAAAGCCTTCGCTTAAGCGACAAGGTCTTTCCTTAAGCGACTGGGGGAGGGGACCAAGTTGGTTGCTTAAGCAACCCAAGTGTCACTTAAGCGATCACCCAACTAATGCTAGGTATTAGATTTATCAAAGTCCAAACGGACTCCGACCGGGTGCTTGATATTAGTTCTAAACAACAAGAGTGCAAATGAACTATGCTACCATACCAAATTCAATGTTCTAGACTTAATGGAACCATTGAAAATTTCATACAAGATCATTTCAACTAGATGTGGGTCAACACCTATAGTTCCATTTTTTATATAATCCACTCAATAGCCAAAAACAAGTACGAAAGCCTCGAGACCTAAACTAATAGTACCCCTAGACTAAAATCAATGTTCTAGAGTGGATGGCGCTATATGATTTCTCATTCAAGGTTGTCTACTAAGAGTTTTGGTTCGAGACCAAATCCTAAACAGCAAAAGCTCTAAAATAGGAAAATGAGTCTAAAACCTGAACAAACTATCTGATAACCGAATCAATAGTTTTGGCAAGTTATAAATGACCGGTAGCCACTATAAGGAAACTCGATAAGCTGAAAATATGCATAAATCAAAGAAATGTCCTAAATAGTCATTACAATATCCACTACTAAATGGAATTTCATCCACAAAAGTTAATTGATAGAATGGTCATGAAAGCTCAAAGGGATAAGGTACCGGGCATGGATGGTCCAAGCATGAATCTCCAGATAACCTCCAAAAAAAAGACAATGCTTCTAAGGATTTTTCTAGAAGCATCCCTTTCATCAACCAACTTCCTTTCTTTACTTCTCAAACTGCCAAAACTCAACCTCCATAACTAATCAGTCTCCAAATGAATCGATGAAGGCTGATGCATGCAAATCTAAGCCATAACATACCAATACTACACCGATACCATCACAACCAACTAAAAGCTCAACCATGCCAAAGAAAATCCAAGGCATAAACCATGTGAACAACTCCAACATCCAAATACAACCTTTATTTGCCTTTCTAAACCCATTATCTACTCTGAACTACCCAATGTATCACCCCAAACCTATTCGTGAAACTTTATCATACTATTCTTGAAGAACTAAAGTTTATCCACCAACATCCATGAGGGTAAACATAAGGATAAGCCCATAAGGTGCTACCTGGGCATACAAATGCAGATGACCAGGTTTTGCAATCCATTTCTAATGTTATAATTGGTGTAAATGGCCCTCAAAACTGATATCTAGGAGTCTAAAGCACACACTCACCATGAAATAATCTTCTCCAATATGTCTCATCAGTCGAGAATAAAGTCATAATGTTTCCAACTCGAGCATGCTACTCCCACTGAGTAGATCATCCAAAAATCTAATGAAAATTGAAAATTAAGGTCAAGGCTGAAGGAACCAATACCATTCTAATAGACTATCTTCTGAACACCTATCAACCACAATCCATCTAAACTTAAGAAGACCAAATATATAGGCTTAACTAGCCTATAGATGAAACCCTAACTGAGAAAAATCTAGAAATGAAGGATGCACCTAAGCTCTATAACTCCTAACTAAATATCTATACCAAGGTTGAGCCACCCAATCACAATTATCAAAAACTACCTTGTAGATAGGTGAGCATCCATATTCTAATTCTATCATAACTTTTAAGTCGTCATTCCAAGGCATAAAATCCAAAATTGATCCAACAAGTCTGAAGTAGGACCAAATACCCAAATTGACCTTACATCAGAATTAGATATATCTTTACTGGATCATGCCAAAGTCAAAATTTAAATATTATTGAAGAAAAAAATCACAACGAAGGATAAACCACAGGCTGACGGCTTAAGCAATCAACTCCATCTATGTTGAAGGTCATAAATCATCAATGTAAACTAAATAACTAAGGATGTAAATGGCACTAGAGATGACCAAAACTCTAGAAACTTGATAAGTCATCAATTTTACAATTTATTAGCATATTTTAAGCCTAAATTATCTTTCTTTTTCATTGATTTATTGTTACTTTCTTACTTAATTCTCATTTGTGTAGGTAAAAGTTAAAATAAGAAGATAAGCAAGGAACCTTGATAAAAATAAGCTAATAAGAAGGTGAGAGAGATGAAATGTGAGAAAAGCCAAAATGTAAGCCCCGGAGTCGACGCTCAGTTACTGCAATCGCAGCCTAAGGGTTGTGATCGCGATCAATCAATAAGTCAATCGAAGGGCGATCATGCTATGACTACCACAATCATAGGAGTTGTGACCGCGGTAAAGCAGAAAAGTTTCAAGGGCATTTTTTTAATATTTGGAAAATGTGGTATTGGGGCTTAAATAAGGGTTTTGAACTCACTTTTCATCTATCCATCTTTTATCTTACATATTATTCTATCCTTAGTTTACACTTTTTGTATTTCTTTAGAGCTTGGAGAATAAATTTATACTAATATGGAGCTAAGAAGACATTAGAGTGACTCCTAAGTTAAGAATTGGCAAATCCCATTGAGGATTCATTAGAATTTAAGGTGTGCTTTGAATTCTCTTTATTTTTCATGAATTAAATTGATTGAAACTTTGGTCTATTTTTGTTTACTATCTTTATAAGTTGCTAGTTCTTCCTCTTGGGATTATGTAAGAATAGGGTGCAATAGTGTGTGTGTTGAGATGTATTTGTGTAGATTATAATTTATTGATGATAGATTTCACTATTGCTTAGTTTAATTAGATGGGATTTGTGGGTGAAACCCAAAACACCCAAAATGGGTTTATGGGTGAAAATTCCTAACTCTTAAAAGCTCATATCATTCTTGAAAGAGGGATGTGAGTGAACTTTTGGAACCCATGGCATCCTTGAAAAAGGGCTATGAGGGACAAAGCAATAGTGGACAATAATATATGTAATTTACAATCTTTTTGCTGTCTTAGAAATAAGGGTTAATAGAGAGTAGGCTATGTTTTGGGCATCTTCCTAAAAATAGGGATGCCCCATTGGGGTGTTGGGTAGCTTTAATTGACACCTTCATAAGGTACACAAAAGGGTCAATGAGTGACATCTTTGAGACTTTGTTGACAAATTAGACTTAAGAACTTTCAACCTAGCCTACCACATCATTAATAAGTAAAATTTACACCAAATCACCATGTTCCCATGAATAACTTCCTCCTAGGAAAGTATAATCCAAAGACCCATTCATATTTGATTGCACTGTAATTATTCTTAGCCTCGAGTTAGTCCTTTAGAAGTCCCACAATAGTTATATCTTTGAAAATATTCAAACCCCTAAAATAGTTTGTAACCTAAGTTTGGATTTAGTAAGTTTTTTTATTTTAAACTTACCTATTTTCCAGTCACATAGTTCCTCACGGATTTGAACCCGACTCAAGTAGGGTAATTATATTGACGATGAACGTATTGCACTTAAATTAACATGTAAGTTGAGCACTATTAGAAATGGCGCCATTGTTGAGGAACAATTTGGTGCATTGAGTTAGTTTAGAATTTTATCTTACTTGCTTAGATTCAAACTTGTAAATATTTGTTTGTGATTTTCTTTTGTTAGGTAGATTTTGAACATGTTTACTTTTCTCTATGTAATCTTAGGATATATATAATTTAGGTAGTTATAAATCCTATCTTGACGACCCATGTCCATATTGTGATGGACTCCACTTTCGATAAGATGGTAGATATGCTTCTCGAAGAGAAATAAAATCACCATCTCGATCCTATTGGGAGTACGATTGCTCTTTATATGGTTGTCAAGATGGATATTAGAGTGATTGACCAAATACTTCTTCCCCTCATCATACTAACCCAAATTCTAGTTCTTCTTAAGAGTTTGATAGGGATTAAGATGAGAAAAAGGAAGAACAATATGCCAGGTATAGATATTGAAACAAGTCTTTAACTTATCTTGGATCGGGTGGAACAATGAGAGATAACATACATCTCCTGTATCAAGCTATGGGGGCATGTAAAAAGTTAATCGAAAGGATAGATGAAGTGGGCATGGAGGATAATCTTTCAAATACCATGGGTATGCCTACTTATCCAAATAAGCTCAATGTTGAAGAATCCTCGGTGATTTCCCAACCAACCAAACCTAATATAAGTGAAGATGCCAAAGTTGAGGAAGTGGTATTAGAGTCAAAAGAAAAAGCTAAGCAAACTCTTTATGAAGGCTCTAGTTCATTTTCAAGTGAGAATTTCAAGAAGAATGCAACTCCAAAATTGGTAAAATAACCTTACTCCAACCATTTTTGGACATTATGCTTTGTGGATTTGATGAAATTCGAACCATCCAAGCAAATGATGAATTTTGGAGATGAGAAGAAAAATCCCTACATTTTGGAGTTTGTCATTCCAAAAGGGAAAGATGAAGCCCCTCTCTTGAAGGCTAAAAATGCAAAATTCAATGTGTAATAAGTGAATTCTTGATGTTCTCATCGATACCCAATGAACCTGTTAGGAAATTTGATATGAAGTTAGGTAAAATATTTAAGTCTTTAAATGGAGAGATAGAAAATGTTTCATTGTTTCCTCATATTTGCCTAAAGTGCCTAAAAGATGTATTGATCTAAAGTTGGGCTGTTGATTCAAATCTTCCAAATGGAAACATAAATGATTGTCAAAAGATGTCGTAACGCCACTTTAACTAAGGCATTTCTTGGTAGGCAACCCAAGGAATTTTTCTTGATGTTTTCTAATGTTTTTGGTTCAATTTTTTTCTTGTTTTGGGTGTTTGTTGGTAATAGCTCAAATTGGAATAGGTAACTCAAGAATGAAACCTTGGATAAGTATATTGGACTTTCTTTTCACTCAAGAATGAAACCTTGGATAAGTATATTGGACTTTCTTTTCATCACCTTCCTCTCTTAAGTAAGTTCACAAGGTATGATCTTTAAAATACAAATGATAATCACATTCCATTGTTTCTTTTGGTTTGAATTTAATTCATTAGAGCTTAATTTTGTAGAGTGTGGTTGTTGGGATAAATATTTTAGAATGTGTTCCTTGTCTCAAATGCTAAATTGCAAAATTCTTGTTTCTATACACTAGTGCACACCATGTGTTTGATGAAATACCCACTTAAGGTTTGTTTGCTTAATTAAGTGGTGGGTAATTTAATTTAGTTTGTATGATTACAAGTGGTGTGTTTGGTGATGAATTATTGCATTTGGATTGTTCACATGTGTTTTTATTCTTTCTTTTCAAGCTCTTACTTTTCATGCACACCACATGTTTGTTAAAATGTCAATAAGAGAGAAATGCCCTATATGTTTGTTAAGGTTCATGTGAACTTTTTTGGAGCATTATGTGATCATATTTGGAGGATAGATTTGAGTCTAATTTATCTTGAATATGGGATAACTAGTGGTCTTTTATTGAAAATGGTGACAAATATTGCTCCCATGGTAAGAGAGACATGAGGATGTTTGTCTTGTCCTATTATAGATTGGGTGACGCCATTCTTAAGGGTATAGGGTCTTATTAGTTTTGATGGAGTGTTTTACGATCTAAAGGGGCAATATGTTAAGTGTTGTGATGAAAGAATCCCATGAAGTATAATTCTAATGTTGTCTTGCATTCACACAAGTTTTTGTTTAATTGTTTAGGAATAGTCAAAAGTTCAAAAATGCTTTCAAAATGTCATTGGCAAGAAATGAAATGATTTTGAGAAAAACCAAAAAAATATATAGTTTTCTTTTTTAAATTGGTCAAGGTTGTTTTTGAGCTTCCTTTTGAATGAGACCATTAAATTCAATTTTCTGCTCTCCTTTTACAAGGATGAGTTCTTGACTCGGAGTAACTAATTAAGCTCAAATTGCTCAAATTTGTTGAGAGATTAACTTTTTGCTCTATGAGTACGATGCCATGTGTGGTGAGATTTTTGAATAATTCTTGTACATATGTGTAGTCTAAAACTTTCCCCAAGTTTGTTCAAAGTGAAATCCTAGACAAACTTTGTTTGGAGGATGACCTGAGGCCATTTTTAACCCATCACATAGCCAAATTCCCACCTTAACATCATTTCCTAGTTTACCTCTTTGATCCTTATTGCCTATTTTTATTTCTTTTTGTAATGATAAGCTTGCTAAAACACCTAACCATTTTTAAAATCTTTCTTTTGGCACTTAACCTCCTTTGATGCATCGAATGATTAAAAGTAATGTAGGTAAAAGCCTAAGTTTGGGGGGGTGTAGTTAGGAGAATAATGTAAGGGTGGTTCAAACTCCATGTATGGAGGGGATTAATGTGATGTTCTAAGATGAGCCAAGAAAGTTGCATGTAAGGGTGTAAAATCATGTGTTTAAGATACAAGAGACAAACTTGATGGTAAATTTGTATAGCCTAGCCATAGAATATAAAGAGAAATAAGGTAAATGAGGGGGCAAAGAAGTGCTTAAAGTTAGAAAGTCTCTTGAAAATAAATTCAAAGAAATGAAGAACAAAAATAATGGCCTTGAATTGTTTTTTAAATTCTAAAAAGAAGGGGTAGGAAAATATGGGAAATGATTTGAAGGAGAACAAGGTAGATTGTTTGAAAATATTTGGATAGATGGGGTGAGAAGTTGCATTAAAGGATGTATTTTAGTCACTTTCTCCATAGATATTATTTCCATACCATAAACCTTTATCTTGACCCGCAACATCTTTGAAACACCTAGACTTTGAACCATTGAAAAATAATACTTTATATGATGTCACTGGGGTGGGTACAACTAGGGGCCTGAGTCGTACTTCTTGGATACGAGTCACATCACCCTCTCCCTTACCTTTCGTACCCTAGGCAGTGTGGTAAGATTTACTCACTGTACTATACATAAGTGACCCTACCTTCAATCATACCTAAGGGTACGAGTCGTACCAAGACCAATCGTATAAAAAGAAGTCCTAACTTGGAGTGGACTTTTTTTGGTACGGGTGAAGAGTAAGAGTCAGGGCATGGTTTTTACCCTTTGGATATGATTCAAGGGTGTGTAGTCATACCCTAACCAGTTTACATGACCTAGGAGGAGCCTAGGGTGTGAGTTAGGATACCACTCGTACCTTCGGGTACGATTCTCTTAAGTGTGTCATACCTAAGGACGGGCTCATTTTCTAGCTATTAGTTGAGGACCTTATGGTCATTTCTTACTATCTAAACCCTAACACCCTTCACTATTTAAGTGTATATGGCCTCCTAAACATCTATTTTGATGGATTAAACTCCCTAAATACTTTCTCAATCATATTTTGGAAGAATTAGAGGCTAGGTTTTCAAGGGCAATCTTTAAGAGGCAAAGTGGAGTCAATATTCTTGGTGAATTAAGTTGTATAAGGAATGTATCTCTTTCCCTTTTTAAATAACTCAAAAACCAAGTATTTTACACTTGAATTAGTAAGTGTACATGGAGATTTTGAAATCAATAAAAAGGGTTTTGCTGTCAAATAATGAATAATGTTTGTACTTGTTTAGACTTATGATTATACATGATATTGGTGGTATTTTGCATATGTGGGTGCTTATTATTTGTGGTTTAACATATGAGTTGTAATGACCCTTTCAGTCATTATTCGTATTCCTTGTTGCTTTCCCCGATAGAGCTTCTCCATATCCATCCCAAGTCATTAATGACTTACGGGGACTGATAGATTTGTTACCTGATGGTTCATTTGGGTTTTAGTACCCCTTTCTCAATTTGAAGTCTTCGTTGTCCTAATTTACCACTAAGCAAAAAATTTAGTAAAACAGCGTCGTATGTGAAATTCGACTAGGCCAATGCATCTAAAATGTCAAAAACAATGGGCTTTCATCTCTTAGTTGTTTGAAATAAAACCGGATGCATCCCGAGGCATTGGTCGAAGCTCGGAACCAAGTTATAAGTGTCAACCATGCATATCATGCACCGAGGTGCCACAACCACGGCTAAAAAGGTGTAACCACAAGGCTACAATCGTAGCGAGATGGTGTCCATGACTATGCCATTAGAAGGCTGGTTAGCCCATATTTAAGTGTTGTCTTGCACAAATTTTGGCTATTTTATGCATCCTTCTTAACCTATAAACCCTAATGTAGTGTAAAACCTTCTACGTGTGTGTTGTAGGTTGAACTAAGAATTTCTCTAATTTGGTATTGATTTCATGGTTTCTTGACTTAAAATCCCTAAATCATTGTGGGTCAATTGTAGCCCCAAAATTGAATGATTGACTTAAATTACTTGAGAGTTTTAACTCTTTAAAGAATGTTAGGTTATGGGTTGATCTTGGCTTTCTAAGGGTGAAACCCAATTGGGGTTTTGGTGTCCATTCGAAACCCATAGCACAATGATACCATAATGGGTATTGTTATTCTTGTTGTAATGCTTAAATTGTATTATTGATAGCATCACTTGTGGAAAAGAAAGCTTGGTGGAAAGAAAAGGAAAAGATCATTTGTTCGTGAGTTGCTTGGATTCAAGGAAGTTTAGGCTTACCAATACACTAGATTGAGCTTGTTTGTAATGTAATTATTGATATCATGCGAGATTGGGCAGGGAAGTTAGACGATAGTTGCTTAAATAGTGATATTGGGATTCATTGACTTCTATAGGCTATTAATTAGTAAAACATGACATTTGACCCTTAGTTTAGGACTTTGGTTAGCTTATTTATGGTCTCATGACTAGTGGGACAACACTATAGTTGTTCTAAGTAGACACGAATGATATGCTTCTCTATCCTTGGGAGTGTATTGACCTATATAATGCATAGATAGGAAATAACCTTGGTATTGGGTTGACTTAGGAAGGATTCCTGAAGAGGCTTTCCCTATAGACCTAGAAAAGATCGGTAAGACCTTATGGTAAGGTATAGATGACTTAGCCTAATTTCGGGTAGAAGATAGACTTCCATTAGTAAGTTTGGCATTATCGAGATTTAGAAGTGGTACTTGACCCACCTTAAGCTTGAACTAAGTAAATGCTTAGCGACCTTGATACGAGATGATTGCGTAACTATTTATACATAGGAGTCATGATGGTTGAACTTAATTATTGGATTATCTTATGATCATGACTTGAATAATCTTGTTGTGTGATTATTGTGCATGTCTTGTAAATACTCATGCTCTTTTTTATCCTCATTACACATGTGAAGTTTATTAGTAAGGTAAAGTGGCAAGTGTTATCCTATGTCCCTACTTTCTTATATTGTGAACTTTTGTGCATGTTTATTGGTTTAGCTATTCATATGGATGTTTGTTGTTGTATTGGGAGATATGTGATATTATTATGATGCCCAGTGAATTCTGAGGAATATGTTCATATTATGATAAAGGCCGGTGAATCCGGAGAAATATGTTATATTATGATGATGCCCAGTGAATCTGGAGGAATATATTAATATTATGATTATTCCCGATGGATTCGAAGAATATGTTGATATTGTGATGATGCTCGATAAATTTTGAGGAATACGGTGATGATATGATGATGCTCGATAAATCCGAATGAACTAAGAATATTACGATGCTGTATGGGGCAAATTTACTTATATGCATTAATATTTGTAAGGTTAGGCCGTGTGGGTCCAACCGCCTATGTGCTTGAGATATAAGGTCTCTCTTAGTAAATTTCTATTCATTCCTTATTCCTAATCATTATATAAAAGGTGTGACCCTTGTTGATGCTAAGTTGGCAACTAGGAGAAATTTATGACTAATATTAAGTTAAGGCTTAGTATTACCTGTAATCTTGGGTAAAATCAAGGGCTAACTTAATATACCTTCTTGACTTGAATAAGAGGTTATGTTATGAAATCTTGCCTATTAAAGTGGCTTATGTGACAACTAGTTACTTCTAATCTATAAGATTACAAGTTGAAGTCTAGATACCTAGTAAACTAGTTAGTGGACGTTACTTGCTTAAAATATGGAAACTAGTCCTTAAGGTTGGGCATGCTTAGTGATGATGGACCTAATATTGCATTATGGTTGATTAGATTATCTTCCAATATATGAGGTTGAGATTACAGAATTGATAACTCATATTATGAAGATGCTAGCTAAAGAATGGCCTTATGATAGATGAATAACCTATATATGGGTGGCTTGTAGTTTCCCCCAATTTGATGACTAGTAATTATAAGACAATCTATTGATTTATGGAAAATAAGGTTAAATAGTATAGACTTTGGGGTGTTTATCAATGAACTATAGAATTAGTGACTACATATCTATACTTTGACAATATTACTTTCATTTATGTTAAGTTATAGTATGGGCATTTAAAGGTAGATTCTGGTAATGAACCATGGTGGGGTTGAGCTACCCGTTGTTTTAGTCAATTGATGGAGTAGTTGTGTTTTATTGTATTATGGGCTATATTATTTTGGTGTAATTTTTAGTTCAGATCCAATAACTAGTTGCCATCATTGAGCTAGTCCATGTGAGTTAACTATTCATAGATAGGGTGAGCTCTTAGAGATTGAGTTTCCCTCTTACCCCTCTATCCTTATTTGTCTTTTTCTTTCAAGACACATGTATGAGATTATTTAAGATATTTTTATAAATTCTCTTGTCAAGTTTAGAAGCTCTTGTATTAATACTATCAGGTCATGTGGTTGGTATTTGAATATCAGTTATGTTAGTTGTGAATTATTGTGGTTATATTATGTTCACACATAGGGTCCACATTGGACGTTCTTACCAAGGTAACCCATTGCATTAGCTCTGGGTTATAGTATCAACTTACCTACCAATGGGGTGTGGTAGGTGCCATCATTTCTCAAAAATCGGGTTATTCTTAGGAGTCCTTCACTTGTTTTATTCTTATCATGCTAAGAGTTTAAGCTGGTTTGTAGGATATTTTATTGACTTTACTCTTTCGTAGATGCCCAAGAAACATGATTCGGTGATATATAAGGTAGGTCCTGAGACCCAGACTCCTGAATTATCCTCAGTTATGGACCAAAGTGTACCTCCCTCAGATCCTATTCTTACACCTGAGCCAGAGACTGTACCATCTCAGTTAGT
This sequence comes from Capsicum annuum, assembly GCF_002878395.1. NCBI lineage: Eukaryota > Viridiplantae > Streptophyta > Magnoliopsida > Solanales > Solanaceae > Capsicum > Capsicum annuum. The sequence continues at coordinate 78,259,019 of NC_061119.1, read as the reverse complement.
AATAGGTTCTTGAGGTTGGCTTTGCCTAGATTTTCTGGTGCTCCTGGAGAGGATGCATTTGAGTTCTTGATTTCTTTCCAGGATAGGTCTGTGGGTTAGGCCTCGTGGAGACTCATAGATTGGACTACTTCACATTTCAATTGGACATGTCTGGTAAACACTGGTGGAAGGGTTTTATGAGTTCTAGACTAGTTAGATCTTTTCCTCTCTCTTGGGCTCAGTTCTCTAAGATGTTCTTGGAGAAGTTCATGCCGCACAACCTTAGAGATTATTTGAGGGATCAATTCTCTAGATTAAAGAAAGGTACTATAATAGTCGTTGAGTATGAGGCTCATTTCCATGAGGGTGCTAGGCATATGACTGCTATATTGGATATAGAGTATGAGAGGGTGTGCTACTTCATGTAGGGATTGAGACTTCTTATTAGAATTGCTACTCTGAGTTTGGTTGTTGCTGGTAGGACCTTTCCTAAGGTTACTGATATTGTTAAGGTGATGAAGGACATGCAGCGTAAGGGTCGTGATAAGAGACCTAAGTATCAAGGCAAATTTGGTTGGAGTTCTACTAGTTCCTGGTTTGGGGGTGGTATTTCTTATGGTGGACATCTTCCTCATCCATCTTTTGAGCCTCAGAGTTGACCAGTTTAGGCTGCTCTAGTGGCCGCCCTAGTAAAAAGGGTGATTAGTCTATGAGATATTTATTTATAGGATAGACTAGGCATGACAGTTATGCTGGATTAGCCAGTTATGTGAGTTTTTGTTCTTCTCATGAGTCGTGTTTAGCTTGTGGACTTCTTGGTTATTTCTCTAGAGAGTTCCCTATTTGTGGGGCAATGGTTGTTTCTACCTAGGTATCTACTCCTATTAGGGCAGTTCCCCCTTTTGGTAGGGATGGTACGCGAGGTCATAGAGGTAGTTACCAGGGCGATCGAGGTGGTACTGAGGTAGGCAAGGCAGGTGGTCATTTAGGTGCCCAGCCAGGTGGTGGGCGTTGTTAGTTTTATGCAATACCCGCTAGGCCTGAGGCTGAGACATTCGATATTGTAGTTACAGGTGCGATTTTGATATGCCGGAAGTTTGCTCTTAGTTTATTTGATCTTGGATCCACTTATTCTTAGATATCTTCTTATTATTCACTATAGTTGGTGTTGACTAGTGATTTATTGTCTATGCCATTGTGTGTATCTACTCCCTAGGTGATTTTTTAGTAGTGGATCAGGTATTCAGATCATGTGCCACGATAGTTAGTGATGTTGATAATTATTCTAATCTTATTATTTTGGATATTCTAGATTTTAATGGGATTTTGGGCATGGACTGGTTATCCCACTATCATACGGTCATGGATTGTTTTGCCAAAACCATACCTTAGCCATGCCCGGCATACTTCTAGTCATATGGAAGGGAGCGATTAGTCATGAGATGAAAAGGATTATTTCTTATGTTTGTGCTAGACGACTTATGTTGAGAGGTTGCAAGTCGTATCTTGCTTATGTATGTGATACTCATGTAGAGAGTCCGACACTTGATTGTATTCCTATTGTATGTGATTTTCCTAATATATTTTCAAATGATCTGCCTGGTATTCCCCCTGACTGTGAGATTGAGTTTGCTATTGACCTTGAGCCTGGTACTTGACCTATTTCTATGGCACCATATTGTATAGCTCCTACACAGCTTAAGGAGCTAAACTCTCAGCTTCAGGATCTTCTTGGCAAGGGGTTCATTAGACGGAGTGTGTCCCTGTGGGAGCCCCTATTTTGTTTGTAAAGAAGAAAGATGGTTTAATACATATATATATTTATTATAGGCAGCTAAATAAGGTGACAGTGAAGAACTATTATCATATGCTTTGCATTGTGATTTGTTTGACAAGATTCAGGGCATAGCCATATTTTGTAAGATAGATTTGTGATCCGATTATTATCAGTAGAGGATTTGGACCGAGGATATCCTGAAGACTGCCTTCAAGACCTGTTTTGGTTACTATGGGTTCTTGGTGATGTCTTTTGGGCTGACAAATACTCCAGTCGTATTTATTGACTTGATGAACCGTGTGTTCAATCCTTATCTAGACTCCTTTGTCATAGTGTTCATTGATGATATCCTTGTGTATTCGAGAAGTATTGAGGAGCATGTACAGGATTTGAAGGTTGTGCTCCAAGATTTGAGAGTGCTTGTGCTTTTTGCCAAGTTTTCCAAGTGAGAGTTTTGGCTTGAGTCAATATCTTTCCTTAGACATGTGGTGTCCAAGGCGGGTATTATGGTAGACCCGACTAAGATTTCAACAATTTGTGATTGGGCTAGGACTACGTCTTCGACTGAGGTTTGTAGTTTTTTGGTTTGGCTAGTTATTATAGGCATTTTATTGAGAGCTTCGCTACCTTATCAGCCCCTATGACTATATTGACCTTGAAAGAAGTTCCGTCCAATGGTCCAAAGAGTTTGACACGACCTTTGGAAAGCTCAAGGATTATCTCACTTCAGCATTAATATTAGCTCTTCCAATTGAGGGTGAAGGATTTGCAGTGTTTTATGATGCTTCTGGTGTTGGGCTCAATTGTGTTTTGATGCAGCAGGGTCGTTACTACTTATGCTTGTAGACTACTTAAGGTGAATGAGCGTAACTACCCCACTAATGATTTAGAGTTGGCGGCGATAGTTTTTACCCTCAAGATATGGAGATATTATTTGTATGGCATGCGTTGTGAGATTTTAACCGATAATCGTAGTCTTCATTATCTTATGACTCAGCGAGAGTTTAATACTCGCCAGCGTTAATGGATGGAGTTGCTAAAGGATTATGATATGTATATCTTGTATCTTTTGAGTAACGCAAATTTGGTGGTGGAAGCCTTAAGTCGCAAGGCGGTGAGTATAGGTAGTTTGGCTTGTATTTCAGTTTCTCAGAGGCCATTGCCACGGGACATTCAGTCCTTAGCCAATTTGATGGTTCACCTTGATATCTCGGATCCAGCAAAAATTTGGCTTGTGTAGAGGCGAGGTCCTCCCTGATTGAGCAGATTCGGGATCGTCAGGTTGAGGATGATAATTTGTGCCTTCTCCATGATCGAGTAGTGAGCGGTGAGTCTGGGAGACACATCGTGGATTCCAAGTATGTCTTGAGATTTCAGGGTTGTATTTTTGTTGCCCGACTTGATGAATTGATTCAGTCTATTTTGCATGAGGCTCATAGTTCTAGATATTCTATTTATCCAGGTACGGCCAAGATGTATAGAGATTTGAGGCAGTTGTATTAGTAGGATGGTATGAAGAGAGATATAGAAGACTTCGTAGCTTATTGCTTGTGTTGTCAATAGGTTAAGGTTGAGCATTAGTGTCTTTGCAGATTGACTCAGAGATTGCCCATTCTCGAGTGGAAATAAGAAAGGATCACCATGGACTTCATTAGTAGTTTGCCTTGTACTTCCCGTAGTCACATTGGTATCTGGGTGGTTGTGGATCATTTGACCAAGTCCGCACATTTCATCCCTATTTAGATGACCTTTAGTGCTGAGAGATTAGCCCAGATTATAAGTTTGAGAGATAGTTTATTTTCATGGGGTTCCTATGTCTATCATATCAAATCATGGTTCTGTGTTTACTTTGAGGTTTTGGAGAGCATTTCAGGAGGAGTTAGGTACTTGAGTGGATTTGAGTATAGCCTTTTATCCATAGACGGATGGTCATTTTGAGCAGACTATTTAGGTGCTTGAGGATATGCTCCAAGCTTGTGTTATGGACTTTGGAGGCTAGTGGGATCAGCACTTAGCATTGACGTAGTTTGCCTACAAAAAAAGTATTCATTCGAGTATTGACATGGCACCTTATAGGGCATTGTAGGGTAGGAGGTGCCGTTCATCAATAGGATGGTTTGAGATATCCGAGGTTAGACACTTTGGTACAGATTTACTCCAAGAATCATTAGATAGAGTTAAGGAAATTCAGGATAGGCTGAGGGCATCGCAGAGTAGGCAAAAGGCCTATGTCAACCGTAGAATTCGTGCATTGAGATTTGGGGTAGGTGATCATGTATTCCTTTGAATTTCACCTATGAGAGTTATGATAAGTTTGGGAAGGATGGGTAAGCTTAGCCCTCTCTATATTAGTCCTTTTAAGATTCTTCATGTGATTGACGAGGTGGCCTATGAGTTTGATCTTTCTCCAGACTTTTCCATTGTCCATATGGTTTTCCATGTTGATTGCAGAAGTATATTCTGGATCACCTCCATTGCTTAGATGGTACTCGGTCTAGTTGGACGATCAGTTGACCTTTGCGTACTAGGGATATTACGGTAGTCAAGGTTCAATGGAGGCATTGCCCAGTAGAGGAAGTTACTTGGGAGATTGAGAATGAGATGCAGACTCAGTATTCTCACTTGTTTGATACTTCAAATACTTGCTTGTCTTTAACTTTTAGGGATGAAAGTTCCTTAATAGTGGATGTTGTAATGACCCTAATGGTCATTGTTCATATTCTTACTTGCTTCCCCTGTTAGAGCTTCTCTGTATCTGTCCCAAGTCATTAATGACTTGTGGGGACCGATAGTTTGGTTACCTGGCAGTTCATTTGGGTTTTAGAATCCCTTTCTCAATTTGAAGTCTTCATTGATCCCAATTAACCACTAAGAAAAAGCTTTGGTAAAACAACCTCGTATGCAAAATGTGACTTTGCCAATGCATTTGTAACGTCGAAAACTATAGGGTTTTATATCTTGTTTGTTCGACATGGACCCGGATACATCCCGAGGCATTGGCCGAAGCTCGGTACTAAGTTCCAAGATTGGCCATGCATAGCATGCACCGAGGTGTTGAAACTGCAGCAAATGAGGTGCAGCCGCAAAGCCACAACTGCAGTAAGACAGGGGCAGCAACCGCACCATCAAAGGGATGGTTGGCCCATATTTAAGTGCTTCCTTGCACGAATTTTGGCCATTTTGTGCCTCCCTCTTAACCTATAAACCCTAATGCAGTGTAAAACATTCTAAGTGTGTGTTTTAGGTTTAATTGGTTCTTAAACAACATGTGTGGTTGAATCTAGCTACAATTTAAGGTAAGAATTCCTCTAATTTGGTATTAATTACATGGTTTCTTGAATTAAAACCCCTAAATCATTATGGGTCAATTGTAGCCCTAAAATTGAGTGATTGACTCAAATTGCTTGAGGGTTTTAACTCCCTAAAGATAGTTAGGTTATGGGTTGGTCTTGGAAACTTCATTCCAAGGTGAAACTCAATTGGGGTTTTGATGTTCATTTGAAACTCATGGCATAATGATGCCATAATGGGTATTGCCATTCTTGTTGTAATGATTAAATTGTATTGTTGATAGCATCGCTTGTAGAAAAGGAAACTTCGAGGAAAGAAAAGGAAAAGCTTATTTTTTTTGTGAGTTTCTTGGATTCAATATAGGTTAGGCTTACCCATAGACTAGATTGAGCTTGTTTGTAATGTAATTATTGATATCTTGCGAGATTGGGTGGGGAACTTAGATGATAGTTGATTAAATGGTGATCTTGGGACTGATTTCAAAGCTTCTTGAGCTCTCATTTTGGTAATCATTAAGTGAGTAACTGTTGGTATTGGAGGTGGAAGGACTTTGGGATTTTTTTGCCAAATAGGGGCCGGGTTGGGGTTTTTATGTGGTGATTTTTGGTCCTTCTCTTTTGTTCATTCAATTCATGTGTAGAAAGGTTTGGACAAGATGCAGGAAGTTTTTGGAATTCAAAATTAGATGAAATTTGCATTGGTTTGGAGTTGGGGATATATGGTTTATTTTTTGTTGTGTTATTGTCTTGTGAGTGTTTTAGATGATTATTTTTAGAATTGGCTACAAGTTTCTTGGACAGGTTTTGGGATAGGATTTTAGAAGTAGTATTATTAAGAATAACTTCACCATGTCCTCCACCATTACCATTAGATACCACACCTTGCAACACGCCTTTATGGGACTTGTTTTTGAACTATGAACACACATTTGGGACTGATTTTGGGGTTGTATAGCATCAGCAGCACCAGCAGTACCCCCCACTTCCATATCAACCTCAACATCATGAACAACATCAATAGCATCATGCACAACACCATGTGCATTACCATTAACACCAATCACAACAGCAACAGTTCCTACAAGTTGTTTAGGACTAGAAAACTTACTTGTAGGATCCTCAATTGACTGCACATAATCATTATCTTCATCCATATCAATTAATTCATCGAAATGCAAATTGGATGATAATTGAGGAGGATCAGTTCAAACAGCCTTAGGTACATCAATAGTCGAATCATTTTGCACAAAATCCCCTGACCAATTTTGGATTTCAGCTGTAGAAGCTCTACTACTTAAAAATTGGGGTTTTGAAACCCTGATTTCAAAATTGGACACATTCTGGGGTGAATCCAATAGGTATTTTATGGTATTCATGTTGCTGACATTATTTCCAGTCGATTGGCATTGGAAATTTTGGATTTGGAGCATCGGCGAGGCGGCGCCACCGTTGTTGGAAATTGCCACAGATGGTATATCCTTCGAAGTGAAATTGACAGTAATTGACACTGTAATTTTTGGGTCTTTCTTGCTGGGTTTTGCTTTCCACAGGGAGGTACTTCTGATGGTGTGGGTCTTTCCTAGTTTTTCAGTAAGCTGCGGCGGCGGTGACTTCGTCAAAAATTGTCACTGGTTGTGCAGCCTCTAAATTCAAATTAGAAGGGATTGGTTCAGTGGAAATTGGGGTTTGTTGGGATAAGGTCGTGGTGGCCTTGCACACCTCCTGGGGCTGGTCCGACACCGTCGATGTCACTGAAACTCTGGCGTCGGCGCCCAATAGTGGGAAACCGTCTTTTCTTTCTCAATTCGATCTCTAGTTTTTTGGGGGAGATAGAACAAAATCTCCTACATTTTTTGTGGACAAATAGGAGAAAGATTAGAACTAAAAACACCATTACCCCCCTCCATTGATTTTTCATCTTTCTCCAACATTCTTTGTAAACATTTACATTGTTTATCCGATAAATCCACAACTACTTCTTTAATATTTTGTAATTTTGGGGCAGTTGTGAGATTATTTGTGATGGATTCCTTTTGTGGTGTGACATCGCCCAAGCTCACACGCAAGTGTACGTGGTTTTATCAAGTAATATAGTGGCTTCAAGGAAGCCCAAGTATCGATCTCACAGGGACTTGCGTTTGCCGCCTATCTAATTCTAGTCTAACTAATTAAGAGAAATAAATAAGAAGAGAGTTTGTAATTTTGTAAATTAAAAATAAAATAAATAATGCATAAAAATAAATTCTTGGAACAATCAATGGAAAAAAGCCCACGGTTAAAGCACTCCGAACGATTATACTATGTTATTGAATCTCATCCACTAATTTGCTTATCTTGGTTATTGATTTGTATGATTAATTGCATAATCATGGTTTCCCAACCTATAACTTTTACCTAATTTGGACATTACAACTACATCATTGAACGGGGATGTAATAATCCAATTAAGTGAATTAAAGTCATCATCTTACATTTGAATCAAGTAAGGCATCTAAGTACATCCCTGTCCTAGATGCTAAGTTCAATTCTTTATTTTATAAAAGAATAAAA
>NC_061119.1:78219664-78248423 GCF_002878395.1 Capsicum annuum | reverse complement strand
CCAATATCATGTATAATCATAAGTCTAAGCAAGTACAAACATTATTCGTCATTTAACAACAAAACCCTTTTCATTAATTTCAAAATCTCCATGAACACTTATTAATTCAAGTGTAAAATTCATGGTTTTTGAGTTATATAACAAGGGAAATATATACATGCCTTAGACAAGATTCACCAAGAGTATTGAGTCTACCTTGCCTCTTGATGATCACCCTTGAAACCCTAGCCTCCAAGTCTCCCAAAATGTGATTGAGAGAGTATTTAGGGATTTTGATCCATCAAAATGGATATTTAGAAGGCCATATATACTTATATAGTGAAGGGAATTAGGGTTTAGATGGTAGGAAATGACCATAAGTTCCTCAACTAAAAGTTAGAAAATGAGCCCGTCCTTGGTTACGACTCACTTAAGAGAACCATACCCTAGGGTACGAATACCCTAACCGTACCTAGGATCGTCCTAGGTCATCTACACTGGTTAGGGTATGAATACACACCCTTGAGTCGTATCCAAAAGGTATGACTCATGCCCTAACTTATACAGTTCACCCATACTAAAAATAGTCCACTCCAAGCTAAGACTTCACTCTATGCGATTGGTCTTGGTACGGCTCATACCCTTATATATAATTGAGGGGAGGGTAACTCATACGTAGGACATTGAGTAACCCTCACCATACTACCTAGGGTATGAGATAGGGGGAGAGGGGGATACGACTCACATCCAAGGGGTACGACTCATGCCCCTAGTTGTAACCACCCCAGTGACCTCACATAGAGAATTTTTTTCAATAGTTCAAAGTCTAGGTATTTCAATTCTCCCCTATTTGGATTGTTCGTCCCCGAATATCTGGTAAGGCAAGCATAAACACAAGTTAATACACTGTAACATATCAAACAACCTTCAAACAAGTTAGGACAAAGTACACAACAAGGGTACAACACGTCATACTTATTATCAATCGACTATTAACTTCATTAACTTTGGGACTCAAACCCATTACCTCTCAAAACACTTATTCATTTCACAACTTAAGGACTTTAACCCATTGACTTATCAAAGATACTGGCTCAATTCAACACCAGGGACTCAGACCAATCATTTACCAAGGACATGAATCAACTCAAAGTATTAGGGACTTAAACTAATCACAACAAGGACACACATGATTTCAAAGCATTAGGGACTTGAACCCATGATCTAATAAGACATAAGTAAATTTGAAGCTTGGGGACTTTAACCCATTGTCTAAACAACACATAACTCAAGGTAAGAAGATTAACACATACCTCAATTATGATTTTCCAGGATGAGAAACAAATGCAGATATTTGGACTTCATGTCCTCTTTCGCCTCCCAAGTAGCTTCCTTAGACTTTTGATTCCTCCACAGAACCTTCAACAAAGCCAACATTTTCGTTCATAACCGGTGAACTTGCTGATCCAAGATCCTCACTGGGACCTCCTCATAAGACGAAGAGTTTAAAATGCCCACGTTTTCTATGGGAACAACTAAGAAAGAGTTACCCACATATTTTTGTAAAATAGAGACATGGTAGACCGGATGAATGGAGTCTTTACTAGAAGGAAACTCCAGCTCATAGCCAACATTGCTCACCTTCTTCAAAATCAAGTAGGGACCAATATACTGGGGACTAATGACACAAACTGACCTCGGGCCTTGTCGTAATGGGCATCCCATGTCCAACCAGGACTGGGGATCGCCCCTTGTTACCTAATCCAACCACCTATATCCAGCCTTGGATGGGCTAAATTTCGAGCATATATTAAAATAGCATAAATGCTCTCATGAAGACTCTAGGATCAGGTTACAACTGAGACGGACCCAACCATACCAAATCAACCATCCAACGATACTAACCAAACATAGTCCATAAACCAGGCCATAACCAATGAGAATACCAAAACATAATATAATAATCAATCCCAAAATGTAATACGATGGACCAGTGAGAAATCATGCCCGATGATACTAGCCTCCCAACTTATTTTAATGCCAAGGACGACACCAATATCGATAACACCCGTACCAATCCCCAGAAGTACCAAAAAGCCTCTATCCAAAAGAGTAAATAAATTTAATTGGGACATGCCCCCAACCATGGCCAAAACCAATATAAAAAATAAAGTAAAAACAATCTAACAATATCCATAACATCAAATGATGCCTTTCGAAAGGATGGAAGATCACCACTTTCATCCAAATATTGTCCCCAAGTCAATCATTATGTAGGAGGAGTCAAACAGCTAGTTCTTGCATAGCGTGGGTATACAGCCGCTAGTAGATGGGTTAATGAGTGACTGCTAGCATGAATCTAAGGATAAGGATAAATAATGCTAGTTATAAAATCAAGTAAAACCATCCAATGAACAAAACCATACATATATATATATAACCATGTCGGGAAAGGGGATAGGGTTTAGCATGCCTTTAAAACCTTTACCTGGGTTGTGTAGCTTGGCTATCCTAAGCCACCTACGAGCTATATGGGTTCAGCTCCCCCTGCTGAAGGAGCCCCAGTGCATGTAGCCATACGACCAGTGAAGTATCCCATGGGATGACTAGTACATCCCCCAAAAGTGTGACATCATGCACACGATCCACTAAGACCAATCCTTATATCGGCAAATACGAGTTTCCTATTTTGGTCCTCTCAGGACCGTCACCTTCCATGGCTTTGCTACATACCCCGCCATTAATGCCCAATTAAAATCGTTTCCAAATAACCAACCAATCCATTTACCATTTTATTAACCAAGGCAATTATTAGTGGTATCATCATATCACCCCTAACTTGCTAGCAATATCCATAGCCAAACCATTTAGGTTCTGGGGAATTTTAAGTGCCCTTTCATATACTATGTTAAACAAATTGGGAGACTTCCATGTTCTTCATAAGAATAACCATTTAGCCTTTAGCCTTTTCAAACTATTTAAACAATGCATAATTCCTTTACCAAGTTTAAAGCATGCAAGAGTTCCATTAAAAGAAGTCAATGTACTGAATATACCTTTATAAGTATTTTATCAAATACATTGGGGGTGTAATATAAGAAAAACCAGTTCCAAAGACCATTAAACCATTACCATGTAATCCAATTATCCAAAACCACCATTAATGCGTATTAGAGCATAATTAAAACCATAGAACACCATAACCAAGCATTTAATATCAAAACCCCTAAATATTAGTTTAAAAACCATAATCATGAAATAATAAAACCATGAAATCAATCATATAAAGCATGCCTTTAGTTGAAATTACAATGAAGGAAGAGAATCATTCCTTATACTGAAGAATTGATTGAAAAAATAACCAGCACAAGCCCCAAACCAATCCTTTCGTTGAAACCATAACTCTCTTGCCCCAAAAGCTCTAGAGAGAATTATGGTGTGTTTTGGAATAGTTTCTAAGGGTTAATGAATAGAATAATAGGGTAAATAACCTCTTAAGTGTATTAGAAGTTGTGACTCCTAGTTAGGGTAAGTAAGAAAATGTCCAGAATACCCCCACTTAAGTGCATAAAAATCTCATCATAGGGATACCACTGACCCATACGAGTCGTACCCTCCTATACCATTGGTTTCTACACCTCGTATCCAAGCCTCAACTTTGGACCCGATACTATCCAGTATATGATAAATCCAACCAAGTCTTAAGCACAACATATGATCCGTACCCATGACCCATATCCTAGGCAGAATGAAATACCAGGAGGATCAAACACTACTCACCATAAGAGTACCTAATATGACTTATACCAAGCCTTACGACCTATTTCCCTAAGTCGTACCCATTTTAGTGACCAAAAATATCCCACCAACTAACATTGGCTAGCATACGATAGAACCATAACACTCGTACCCCAACATACGGCTTACAACCATGAGTCGTATTAGTTTCGAAGAGCAAAAATTCCAGGAAATTTTCTAAGGGTCAAAACCCAAGATGTTTCAGTCTCCCCTACTAGGAACATTTGTCCCCGAATGACAGACAAGGTAGGGGTAACCACAAACAAAGTTATATGAATTATCAAACATATTTGCGATCTTCATCAAAGTTCAAACACATAAAGGCAATGATATTGATCTTTCCTTTACCAAAATCAGAAAATAAAGATGAAGAACACATACCTTTCTCATTAATCCCAGGAGCAGAAAATAGGTGTGGATACTTGGAGTTTATGTCCTCTTCCACTTCCCAAGCAGCTTCTTCCACCTTATGGTTTCGTCATAGAACCTTAAACAAAGCCATTTCCTTGGTCTGCAACTGATGAATTTTCCTATCTAATATCTTAACCGTGGCTTCTTCATAAGATAAAGAATCTGAAATACCTAGTCCTTCTAAAGGAACAATCGAAGAAGGATCACCAATTTGCTTTCTTAACATGGAAACATAAAAGTCTAGATGAACTATACCTAAGATAGATGGTAATTCTAACTCATAAGAAATATTTCCCGCTTTTCACAAAATCACATAAGGACCAACATAGCAAGGACTAAGTTTCCCCTATTTTCCAAACCGCACCACTCCATTCATGGGAGGCACCTTGAGGAACACCCTATCCCCGACCTCAAAATCTAAGTCTCTATGCATAACATCCGCATAGAACTTTTGGTGACTTTGGGCAGCTTTGAGCCAATCTCTAATTAACTTGACCTTCTCCATCGATTGTTAAACCAAATCTTGGCCAAACATGTCAGCCTAAACAAGTTCAAACCAACCAATGTGAGATCTATACCTCCTACCATTCAACTCCTTAAAAGGAGCCATACTAATACTTGAATGATAGCTATTGTTGTAAGCAAGCTCCACCAAAGGTAGATGCTCAACCCAATTGCCACCATAGTCAATCACACAAGCCCAAAGCATATTCTCTAATGTCTAAATAGTTCTCTTCGCTTTCCCATCTAACTACGAATGAAAAGTAGTACTCAAACTAACCTTAGTCCCAACCCTTTCTTAAAAGACCACCAGAAATGAGACGTAACTGCATTTCGTGATAAAAAATAATCTAAATAGGCACCCCATATAGCTTCATAATCCCTGAACATACAGGTTCGCATAATCCTCTACTGAAAAGGTAGTCCACACTAGCAAAAAATATTCATACTTAGTCATCCTATCCACAATGACCCAAATCAAATCATACTAATTCTGAGATCGAGGAAGACCGGTAACAAAGTCCATATTAATCACTTCCCACTTCCATTCAAGAAAATTAATTTTTTGATACAACCCTCTCAGCCTCATGTGCTCAACCTTAACCTATTGACATACCATATACTTGGCCATAAAATCTGCCATATCCCTCTTCATGCTATTCCACTAATATATCTCTTTGAGATTATGATACATCTTAGTCGATCCGAGATAAACAACATAGAATGACTCATGCACCTCAACCAAAACCCTTTGCCATAACCCATCGACATCAGGAATATAACCTCTCTTGGTATTTTGGGTACTGCAAAGTACCATCACCACTAATCTCAAACACCACTACTTTTTGCCCACCAATGTCACTCTTGATTTTTATTAAGACAGGATCCAACATTTGCTTTTACTTAACCTTCGCACCAAGAGACGATCGAACTACCTCTTGCACCATCACACTACCATCTTAAAGTCTAAGAGACAAAATCTAAGATTATCCAAGTGGTGCATATCCTTCACCAATTTTTGCTTTCACTCCTCTACATGAGCCAAATACCCCATGGATAACCTGTTAAGAGCATCGACAACCACATTAGACTTACCTGGGTGGTAGTGAAGATTCATATCATAATCCTTGAGAAGCTCAAGCGTCTCCTCTGTCTGAGATTAAGCTCTTTTTGAGTGAACACATACTAAAGACTCTTGTGATCAAAAAAGATATCCATGTAAAGACCATACAAATAATGGCACCATATTTGCAAAGCAAACACAATCACCAAAAACTCTAAATAATGAGTAGGATAATTCCTTTTATGTACATTTAATTGCCTAGAAGAATAGGCAATCACATTTCCATGCTGCATCAAAACACAACCAAGACCTACCTGAGATACATCACAATAAACCATGATCCCATCATTGCCCTCCGACAAAGTTAGAATTGGAGATGAAGTCAACTTATCCTTCAACTTCTCAAAACTCCTTTCACAAGCATCCGATCAATAAAACTTAACCTTCTTCTGAGTCAACTTAGTCAACGGAGCATCTATCAGAGAAAAGCTTTCCACAAACTGCCTATAATACTTGGCTAAACCTAAGAAGCTCTAAATATTGGATGGAGTCATAGGCCTAGGCCACCTCTTCACCATAGAAACCTTCTGTGAATCCACCATTGTCCCTTTATTAGAAATAATATGACCCAAAAAAGTCACAACATTCAATAAAAACTCACACTTAGAGAACTTGGCATACAACTGTTGTTCTTTTAAGGTCCGCAACACCCTACAAAGGTGATTAGCATAATCTACCTCAATCTTTGAATAAACTAGAATGTCATCAATAAACACAATGATGAAGAGATCCAAGTGCTGCCTTAAAAACCCAGTTCATCAAGTCCATAAATATTATCGGAGCACTGTTCAACCCCAATGACATCACCTAAAACTCAAAATGCCCATACGGAGTACGAAAATCTATCTTAGGGATATCTACATCCTTAATCTTAAGTTGATGGTACCCAATCGAAGATCTATCTCAGAAAAAACTTGGCTCCCTTTAACTAATCAAATAGATCATCTATCCTTGGGAGAGGATAATAGTTCTTAATTGTTACCTTATTTAACTATCTGTAGTCAATGCACACAATCAATTACATAATCCTATAATATATCCTTTAATATTTGGATGGTCCTCTCTGCTAGCCCATCTTTTTGTGGGTGGAAAGCAGTACTAAGGCACACTTTAGTACCCAAACCAAATTTCTATGACTTCTAAAAGTGAGATAAGAATGGAGGACCAGGATTTGATACGATTGAAACTGGATCACCATGAAACTTCATGATCTATGCAAGATATAACTTAGCATAATCTTCCACCTAATAAGTAGTTCTCACTGTGAAAAAGTGAGCGAACTTGGTCATTCTATCAATAATGACCCAAATAGAATCCCATTGATTCTGAGACTAGGAAAGGCCAGTAATGAATCCATATTAATTGCCTCCAACTTCTACTCAGTCAAGGAAATTTCTTAGTATAACCCATTGGGCCTCATTTGCTCAACTTTCACTCGTTGACACACTATACACTTAGACACATATCTAGCTACATCATGCTTTATATTATCCCAATAATAGAAATCTTTAAGATCATGATACATCTTTATGAAATTAGGATGAATAGCATAACGGGATCCATGAGCCTTGGCCATGATCTTTCCCCTTAATCCATCGATTTTGGGAACACATAGTCTACCTTGGTATCTCAAGATACCATCACCACCAATTACAAAGTTAATAATATTTTATTGACCCATAGTTCCCCTGATTTTCATCAAATTGAGATCTAATATTTGCTTTTCCTTTATCTCAACAACAAGAGATAACTGGGATACTTAGTACACAAATACACTACCATCATCTAAGTTTGTGAGATAAACTCTAAGATTAACCAAATAGTGAATGTCTTTCCCCAATTCCCGCTTTTCCTTATCCATATGGTCTAAACTCCCCATGGACAAATGGCTAAGGGTGCCGACAACTACATTAGCCTTACCCGAATGGTAATAAAGACTCATGTCATAGTCTTTTAATAACTCAAGCCACATCCTATGCTTGAGGTTCAACTCCTTCTGAGTAAATGCATATTGAAGACTCTTATGATTAGAGAAGAAATCAACATGAACGCATAAAGATAATGTCACTAAATATTTAATGCAAAAACCACTGCTAATAACTCTAGGTCATGGGTAAGGTAGTTCTTCTCATGAACTTTCAATTTCCTAGAAGAGTAGGACACCACCCTACCATGTTGCATTAATAAACAACCAATACCAACTTGAGAAGTAGCATAATATACCACAAAACCATTATTACTTTTGGCCAAGGTCAAAATCGGAGCCAAAGTCAAGTTATCTTTCAACTTCTTAAAAACTACCCTTATATGCATCAGACCATAAGAACTTGACCTTCTTTTGGGTCATCTTGGTCAATGGGGCAGTTGTAGTCGCAAAACTCTCAACTAATCTTCTATAGTAACTGAATAGACCCAAGAAGCTTCGAATATTAGTTGGAGTCACAGGTCTAGGCCACTTCTTAATCGCCACAATCTTTTGGAGATCTAATATGATCCCTTCACTAGAGATAACATGACCAAGAAAAGCTAAAACTTTAAATCAAAACTCATACTTGGAGAACTTGGCATACAAATGATGGTCCTTCAAGGTTTGCAACTGTAACTCCCTAATTTGCAGAACTGGAATGCTACATGGTGCTCGTAACCCTGAGGGACCACAAGCAAACCCATGACTAATATCTATACCTGTAAACTGCATAATATCTCATAAAATATGCAAAAACATGAACTGTACAACCATAAGGTTCAATACTGATACACATCTGAAAAATATGGTATAAAAATACCAAAAAATGAAACATAAATACTGAAGTCTGAACATCTAATCTAACATCTAGTCTGAAAGCCTCTAACTAAACCAAAAAAGAAGTTGATGGAACATGTCCCCAACTAACTCCAATTACTAAAATAAAGTGAAAAGTGAAATAGAAATGAAACCATCATGTCCTTGAAGGATGAGGACTTACGTCTAACTTTGACTGCTGACCCTGGAATCTACTGTTGATTTAGAGCTTATGCCTCTGAACCTATGCTGTAACATAAGAGAAAGCACCATAGCACAAATACATTAGTATGTTTGAATGTACTGAGTATACGAGTGAGGTAGGCTAAATGCAAAGGGTTATATGGATGAAAAATACTGACTGATATAAACATGAGAGTACATACATACATACGTAACTGTAACTGAACTCATGGAGATACTAACTACTGAGTCTGAATACTGACAACATAAATGTACTGATAATGAGATTCTGAAAGACTAAGTTTACTGATTTTGATATGTAAATCACTACTAAGTGATGGATCTGATACTATATTACTGACTACTGGAAGACTAGTACTATATTACTAATAAAGGAATGATTGTTTCTAACAGTTTAAATTATGAAGAACTGGTCTGATTGACTATATCTGACAGTCCTAAAGCTGAGTACTGATATCATAAGTTCTGATAAATTTTGTGATTGATAGCATAAGTGACTGTATTTGACAGTCTATAAATCTGAAGGAAACTATTTGAGTTCAATTCTATTTCTGAGTTGACTATATCTGATAGTCTTACTATACTAAAATCTGAAGAACTATCTGAGTTCTTTGATTGAGACTGATACTAAAACTATGGGAGGTAGTGTTTAACTGACATGCCCCTTGTATGCAATTATGGCCATGATAGGGTCCAATCTCTGCCCCGACTAGAGGGGTGTCAATACCGCACCACTGGTCAGGACAGCTATGAGTGACCCTTATCTGGCGGGTACTCAATGAGAATGATGGGAACCTTAAACTAATGGGTTAAGACACCTCATCAACCCTAATCTGATGGGTTAAAATGTCTCAACCTACACTAGCAATGTAGTTCTGGAACACAAGGATTGCTATAAAGAATCACACCCCGAACTGGCGGGTAAGTTCCCATCCTTGGGTTTACTCGCTGCTAACTTCTACTTCCATCTGAAGGACACTGAACTGAATAACTAAGCTGAACTGAATAACTGAACTGAACTGATTAGCTAAACTAATACTGATTAACTGGACTGATACTAGTGGTATTGTTTAGCAGAGCTAAATTAAGTTTATTGGATTCCAATGACTAATGGAATGTACTGAGTTCTGAGGACTGGTTGAGAGTAATAAAGTTACTAAGATTGACTGTGAATACTAAGATTACTGAAGTTACTGAGCACTGAGATTACTGAGATTACTGGACTATTGAGATTACTAATACTGACTGTGAATACTGAGGTTGCTGAAGTTACTGAGCACTGAGATTGCTGAGATTACTGGACTACTGAGATTATTGAGATTGACTGTGAATACTGAGGTTGCTGAAGTTACTGAGCACTGAGATTATTGGACTACTGTTTAGAAGCTATATATTTTGTAGGGTTAAGTTTAGGGACATGTAAGGAGTATTTAAAGACTTAATTACCTTTAAAATAACTCAAGATGGAGTGTTTTTGACACCTGGAATTGGCTTAGGTGGTGCCCAAGTGATCGCCTATACTTGGTTTGGACGGTGCCTAACCAATCGCCTATGCTTGGGTTAGGCGGCGCCTAACCAATCGCCTATGCTTACTGCCTCTCACGAAAATGGGCATAACTTTTCACTCGGGTATTAGATTAAGGCAAGATTGGTATCACTGGAAAGCTAATTCCGTTATCTATAATTTGGTGGGTAGAATCATGCAAAAATAACACATTAACATCGAGTTATACTCATTCAAAGATGACCCTTACAAAATCGAACACTAAAACTTGATGGATTCAAAAAATCTTAGCTTGTATTACCTTAAGTGACTCATATGAACATGATTAATGTATCATAAGCTATCTTATCACTAGGATACTCATTGTAAGTCATACACTAAAGTGCTACTCACAGGATAGGAGGTTTCATACATAGGAATAATGGTTCGTCTCCTAGCTTAGAAATATATGGGGCATTATAATATCTCCCCCTTGGAAACATTCATCCTCGAATGGAAATTAACTGAAGTGGGTGGAATGATAAGATGAAGTATGTACAAGACATACACTGCTAAAACATGGGTTTATGACTGGCATGATTAAAAGCTGAGCACAACATACTGAACATGCATATCTGATGCATGGGAAGCTTATTCATGAATATAAGACTGAGGATTCTAATAAAGTAAGTTTTCTCAAAATGAGAATGCATATCTGATGCACAACTGAAAGGATGAATCCATGCATATTTGATCCATGATTATATGACTGACATAATATGTGAATGCATGACTGAAAGTACTAATGAGCTGATCACATATATCTGATGCGTGAATTCATGACTAAAATTACTCATGAACATACAATGGTAAAGGTATCAAGTTTGAACTGGAAACTGAGCATAGAACTAAATACCAAGTTTGGTACTGAAATAAGAACATAAGAATGAGTAAGTTTAAGGAAAATTGTTACCTTGAACTGATAATACCGATAAGTTTGAGATTAATTACTCCATATGCATAATCGGAAACATGAGAACATAACTAAGTATGGGATGTGGTAGATATACTGAATATCATAATCTGAAATGAATCTAGAAAACATGGCGTACGACCGAAGTTGGAGTTTGAAGGTTATCTTATGAGTACCCCTTCTCCAAACTGGATTCATCAAAAGAAAAGAGAGCAACATGTTTATGTCATGAAATTTTGAGGGGTATGATGTATCTCCCCCTTGGGACACTATGTCCCTCAAAGGATGCTGACTTGGCTGAGCTACTGAGGGAAATTAAGGCGATGCGCAAGAAACCTAGGAACTGAGTTATGACTGAATAACTAGGATCTAAAACTGAGACATGATACATGAATTGAGCTGAACACGAGTGCGTAAATATAATAACTTATCTGATTAACTAAATAATTGATAGCTGAATACTGTATCTGCAAATCTAAACTGTACTTAGTCTGAATAGCTGGGCTGAGATTTTTGAGTTTTATGCATCGGAGATAAGGACTAACTGAGTAGAATGAGGTATCTTAGCATGGATTCATGAAGTCTGTACTATTTTTGAATGCGAGACCAAGCGTACGACATGGCTCTGCGGTATTCTATAAACTGAGGTACTAAAATATTGATAACTGAGTTCTGACAACATAAATGCTATGGTCAAGCATGTCTAGAACTGAACTGAGTTTCAAATCTGGTTACTGAACTGAAGATGACATTATAACTAAGCCTACAGCTAGTATAGAAGTACTAAATTCAAGGACTGAACACTGATCACTGAGTGCTGGATACTGAAACTATAATTGAGTTGGAAACTGAGTTTTTGATGGCTATATGTTGGGGACTGACATAAGTCAAGGATCAAAATGTACACTTACACTTTGTACTTTCCCAACTTCTAAATACGACCCCTTGCTAGACTTTTGCTTGCATATTTATCATGACATTCAAGCCTATCTTCACAACTACACCCTCGTCCAAAATAATCATGCAACAATCTTCTCTTATCTAAACAACTGCTCATCACTACACCGTTCCATAAGGAGAGCTAACTAGAGGAGTAAATCAGGAGGACCTAAAACATGAATAGATACAAACTAAACTTGACACATGAATAAAACTTGAGGAATAAAATATCAATAGTTTGGATTTACCAATAAGGTTTAAACTGGGGATATACATGACATAGTCTAAATGTGTCTGATCTGTAGGGGCATAGCATGAGTCATGGAAGCTAAGTATACTAGAAAGCATGATATGCGTACATAAGTCATGAGCTTCATGACCTGAGTCTAGAGTTTCTGTACTCGTGGAACATAATTTGTAATACTGAGGGAGCTGGAACTGAAACCCTTATACTAGGAACTGAAGGCTCACATGATCCCGTGGAAAGTGCATGAAAGTAGATTATGCTCAGGAACATGAATCGTACTACAGAGTAAAAAGGGACTCCTTGTGGTGGAAATTGAATTCATACATAATCATGGAAAAAGAGACATATGAGCATGGTTCATGACCATAGAGTTGATATGTAAGACCTGAGTGGATTTTGTGATAGCTAAAGTACAAATCTTTATACTGAGAAGACGACAGATTGGGAATCGTCTTCTCTTATTGCTTTTATATACATATTGGCACTACTAGTGGAATCTTGAGAGTATGACTTGGTCACTTGATCTACCATCACATACCTATATTCTGTCCAACACCTGCCTGTCTTACTAAACACATCATCTGATTCTGTTTCCTCATATACTGCTACTATCACATTCACGCCTTCATGCTTAATTTTGAGTCAATAAACTTAAGTGTTTAGCTCGTACTATTCAATCCTACTAATATAATCCCCATGAATACATAATCTAATTAAATAGAATAATACTATACCAACTCTACTACTGCTAAACTTCTGGGCTAAAGAATGAGTTCTCATGATTATGAATAAAATCTGTACGACCTTGGAACAATAATGAACTGATGGGATAGTATTTGAGTCTGTGGCTAATCCCATAACTGACTGTAGGGACTGTCTGAGAAAGCCCTGTCTTTAGGACTTTGAACTTCACTGTTTCTATTACCTTAAAAGTAAGGTAAAGTGATCATGAGGGGTGCATGATATGAATCTACATGGTTTCCTTAACGAAACTTACTATAGCACGATCTTAAGACATGAAAGAAGGGAAACTATTCCTAAAACATCTCATAGCCTCTTGCACATAAGTGTGGTGCACAACACACCCATGCACTAGACTCTACTTGATGTAGCTTTTAGACTTCCTAGGACACTATTGAACCTTAGGCTCTAATACCAAGTTTGTAACACCCCGATTTGTTGAACCGAAATACTACATAGGTGTCATGACCCCGAGGGACCATAAGCTAACCCATGACTGATATCTGTACATATAAACTGCAAAATATCTCATAAAATATGCGGAAACATGAACTGTAAGGCCATAAGGTTCAATACTGATACATATCTGAAAACTATGGTATAACAATACCAAGAAAAGAAACATAAATACTTAAGTCTAAATATCTAATCTGACATCTAGTCCGAAAGCCTCTAACTAAACTGAATAAGGAGTTGATGGGATATGTCCCCAACTAACTCCAACTGCTGAAATAAAGTGAAAACTGAAATAGAAATCAAATCATCATATCCTTGAAGGATGAGGACTCACGTCTAATTCTGACTGCTGATCTTGGAATCTACTGCTAATTTGGAGCTCATGCCTCTGAACTTATGGTGTAATATAAGGGAAAGCATCATAGCGCAAATGCGTCAGTACGTTTGAATGTACTGAGTATATGAGTGATGTAGGCTAAATGGAAGCGTTACATGCATGAAAAATACTGATTGATATGAACGTGAGAGTACATACATGCATACGTAACTGTAACTGAAATCGTGGAGATACTGACTACTGAGTCTGAATACTGACAAAATAAGTGTACGGATAATGAGATTCTAAAAGACTGAGTTTACTGATCTTGATATGTAAATCACTACTAAGTGAAGGATCTGATACTGTATTACTGAATACTGGGAGACTGATACTATATTACTGATAAAGGAATGATTGTTTCTGACAGTTCGAATTATGAAGAACTAGTTTGATTGACTGTATCTGATAGTCCTAAAGCTGAGTACTGATAGCATAAGTTCTGATAACTTTTGTGATTGATAGCATAAGTGACTGTATCTGATAGTCCATATATCTAAAGGAAACTATCTGAGTTCAATTTTATTTCTGAGTTGTCTGTATCTGACAGTCCTGATATACTAAAATCTGAAGAACTATCTGAGTTCTTTGACTGAGAATGATACTGAAGCTGTGGGAGGTAGTGTTTAACCGAAATGCCCTGTGTATGCCGTTATGGCTAAGCTGGGATCCAATCTCTACCCCGACTAGAGGGGTGTCAATACCGCGCCACTAGTAAGGACAACTGTAAGTGACCCTTATTTAGCGGGTACTCAATGAGAATGGTGGGAAACCTAAAATAATAGGTTAAGCCACCTCATCAACACTAATCTGATGGGTTAAGATGTCTCAACCTACGCTAGCTGCGTAGTTCTAGAAGACAAGGATTGCTACTAAGAATCACACCCTGAACTGGCGGGTGAGTTCCCATCCTTGGGTTCACTCGGTGCTAACTTCTGCTTCCATCTGAAGGACAATGAACTGAATAACTAAGCTAAATTGAATAACTGAACTGAACTGATTAGCTGAACTGATACTGATTAACTGGACTGATACTAGTGGTATTGTTTAGCAGAGCTAAACTAAGTTTACTGGATTCCAATGACTGATCGAATGTACTAATTTCTGAGGACTGGTTGAGAGTACTGAAGTTACTGAGATTGACTATGAATACTGAGGTTGCTGAAGTTACTGAGCACTGAGATTACTGGACTACTGAGATTGACTGTGAATACTGAGGTTGCTGAAGTTACTGAGCACTGCGATTACTGAGATTGACTACGAATACTGAGGTTGCTGAAGTTACTGAGCACTGAGATTACTGAGATTACTGGACTACTGAGATTACTGAGATTTCTGAGTTTTCCTGAGTCACATGACTGATTGAATTCTATAGATCATGGTTTGACTGAGAGTATCATGAAAACATGACATGGTTCTAGGCACACAACTATATTTTTCGGGTACAAGAACCCCCAGGACTCGATGGAAGGAAACTGACACACATGACTGACTTGATCATAAGAGTAGAGTCCATAATTTATAATATCATAAGTAGGGATCTCATACTAAGCATGGTTATCAGCAATGTATTGCATGGAAAGGATTTCATATCACATGGAAATATTTTCACAATCTTAATATCATGTTCATTGCATAATCATATTGGCAACACATGCTAATAGCATGGAAATTAATGTGGATTGCATGGTTATCTTAAATCTTGTTCATAAGTAGGATTTGCAAGTAAACATAGCATAATCTCATAAGAATAGTTCATGAGTATTCCAACAACATTTACAAGGCACATTATCGACACAGAAGTCATTGGAATGTAAGGGCATATCATGAATCCTTCACTTAGTCACAATTTAGCTATATTGCATGATTTTTAGTTCCTTAGGCATTTTATCAAACACCTTACATGCACATCTTAAGAATTGGTGAATTCATCAAATTATACATCATGAACAACCAAATTTACATGTTTCGAACTCATATGATATCATGAATTCACAAAAACATATAAAGATTCCATCTTGGGAATCACCCAATATCAACAACATGATCATCAACACCCAACAATATAGAAATCATACTTTATACTGAAAAAGAGGAAAAACAATCAAGCATCAACATGGGTATGATCATTTCACCACAATCAACCAAGCTTTTGTATTTTAAAGATGGATTCTTGAACTCTATGAACGAATTGAATCCATAGATGAACACTACGCATACCTTAGAAGGAAGATTCTTGATGATTGACAGAGGAATTTCCTTGGAATCTGATCTTCAAGCTTGATTGTGCAACCCTAGTTGTTTTTCTCCTATGGTGCTCTTGGATGATGAGCGTTGAGATGTTAATAGGGTTGTAATGTGTTTAGAAGCTATATATTTCGTAGGGTTAAGTTTAGGGACGTGTAAGGAGTATTTAAAGAGTTAATTACCTTTAAAATAACTCAAGACGGAGTGTTTTTGACACCTGGAAAGTGATCACCTATGCCTGTGTTGGGCGGTGCCTAACCTATCGCCTATGCCTAACCAATCGCCTATGCTTACTGCCTCTCACAAAAATGGGCATAACTTTTCGCTTGGGTATTGGATTAAGCCGAAATTTGTATCGTTGGAAAGATAATTCAATTATCTACAATTTGGTGGGTAGAAATATGCATAAATACCATATTAACATCGAGTTATACTCGTTCAAAGATGACCCTTGCAAAATCTAATACTAAAGCTTGATGGATTCAAAAACTCTTAGCTTGTATTACCTTAATTGACTCATATGAACATGATTAATGTATCATAAGCTATCTTATCACTAGGATACTCATTGTAAGTCATGCACTAAAGTTCTACTCACAGATAGGAAGTTTCATACGTAGGAAAAATGGTTCATCTCCTAGCTTAGAAACATATGGGGTATTACAGTAACATGGCCTAAAGGTGATCGACATGTTCCACTTCACTCTTAGAGTAGAATAAGATATCATCAATGAAGACAATGAAAAACATATCCAAGAAATGATAGAAGACCCTATTCATCAAGTCCATGAATGCCGCAGGGGCATTGGTCACTCCAAAGGACATGAGTAGAAACTCATAGTGACTATATCAGATTTTAAAGGCAGTCTTAGGGATATCCGCATCCCTAATTTTAAGCTGATGATAACTCGATCTAAGTCAATATTAGAGAAATACTTTGCACCTTGAAGTTGATAAAACAAATTATCTATCCTAGGAAGAGGATATTTATTCTTTATGGTCACTTTGTTCAACTGACGATAACTAATGCACATACGAGTGGAACCATCCTTCTTGCACACAAAGAACAAGGGAGCACCCCAAGAAGACACATAAAATGGATAAAATTTTTATCTAAGAGGTCCTTCAATTGCTCCTTAAGCTCTTTCAACTTTGTCGGAGCCATTCTATAAGGAAGGATAGAAATTGGATGAGTGTCTGGAACAAGGTCAATTCCAAAATCAATTTCCCAATCGGGAGAAGTACCGGGAAGATCATTAAGAAATACCTTAAGAAACTTATTAACCATGGAAAAGGATACTAGAGAAGGCTATTCTAAGTTAGAATCTTTAACTCTGACCAAATGATACAAGCACCCCTTTAAAATTAACTTTTGGACTTTAAGATATAAAATGAACCTTTCCTTAGGTGCTAAGGAACCACCTTCCCATATAATGGCCGGCTCATTAGGGAATTTAAAAATGACCCTATGGATTTGACAATCTAAGAAAGCATAGCAAGAGTGCAACCAATTCATCCCTAGGATAACATCAAAATCAACCATGCTCAACTCTATCAAGTCTAAAAGAATTTCTCTACCGCCAATAGATACCACGCACCCCTTATAGACTATTTTAACAATCATAGAGTTTCTTACCGGATTAGAAACAAAAAAAGAAACCGACAAACTCTCAGGACCAAAATCAAGATGCACAGCCACATACGGGGTCATAAAAGAAAGAGAAAAGTATCAACATACCCGTGACAAAATAGGGAGATGTCTTAGAATCCTAGCGAGTAGCAAGTGCATACAAGTGGTTTTGGCCAGTTCCGATGCTAGAAATAAAAGCAGAAGCAGAGACAACACCCTTTGGTGCGGGAGCAGACGAAGTAGCAATAGGAGCCCTGTTGGTCCAAGGGGTCTTTAGAGAGGTAAACTCACACTGCATATGCCCAATCTGACCAAAATGAAAACATGTATTCTCCACTTCTCACACTGACCATGATGACTTTTATATAAAATCTGCTAGGAGGGTGAGGTGGAGCCGACTGAGCACCACTAGCCTAGAATTAGACACCTTGTTACTGGAACCCACCACTAAACTAAGATTGATGATCACCCGATCACTTTGGGTAAGAAGAGTGAACACTAGCCGAGGAGAAAGAACCCAAACTCCCTCACTTCTTTCATGTCCACTTGCCACCATATCTACCACTTTGCTCGAAGGTCCTAGATTTTTTTCCTTGCCTTTCACTAAACATAACTTGATTATTTTTCTCCTCTTCCACTTGTTGTATATAGATGATCAACCTAGAGATGTCTATGCTTTCTATCAACAAGGCCGCCTTGCTCTCAAGAACTAACTCATGGGACAATCTTGAAATGAACTTATGCATTCTAGCCCTCATGCTAGAAACCATCTCGGGAGCATACCTTGATAATTGATGGAATTTTAAGGCATACTTTTGGATGGACATTCTTTCTTGCTTCAAGTTCACAAAATCTTCCGCCTTGGCTTCCCTAAACTCTTGAGAAAAGAAGCTATCTAAGAAAGCCTCAGAAAAATAAATCCATGAAGCTGGACTAACATCCACACCTTAAGAAAACTCCCACCCTTCGTACCATTGGTATGCAACATCTTTTAATTGGTAGGAAGCAAACTTAATATCCTTGACCTCCGAAGCAAGCATAATCTGAAAAATCATCTCTATTTCATCAATGAAGCCTTGAGGACCTTCCTCAACCTTCATACCTATGAACATAGGAGGGCTCAACCTCATAAATTGGACAATTCTTGAGGCCTCAGAAAAAATAGTAGCTGGAGCACCACACTCCAATTGAGAAGCTACGACTTGAGTCAAGTGGTTGATAGACAGACCAAACTCTACATTAGTAGCATCCCTTTGAGGGGTGTTAGGAGGAGTGTCACTCTCATAGTCGGGGTTGGTAGGGACAGGTGGAGCCTCATGAGGAAGGTTAGATGCCGTAACTTTAGCTTTGGTTTGAACCCCAAAAGTTGGATGAACTTCATCAACATTGTCCCTAGTCAGGACTAAAGTGTTTGCCTGAGTATCAAATCTCCTTGGAGGCATGATTTGAAAGATAGAAAATAAAGATCAAAGGAATCCATGGCATTAGAATCTATAGCTTAAGATTGATACACAAGAAAGGGAAACATTTCTAAAATGTCTCATCGCCTCTCTTTGATAAGTGTAGTGCGCTTCACACCCATAAAATAGACTCTACTTAACACGATATTATAGACACCAAACTAACCATGAACCTGGGCTTTAGTACTAACTTGACATGACCCAAAATTAGGCCATGTTATAGGGTCACCTTAAGTCTACATGAATCAGAGGTAGCCCCGATAAACCAACCTAATCATAACATAAATTACAAAAGTTGGATGAATTTTGACATATAATAAGATAGCTAAATGATACAAGTCATAGCTTAAACATGTCTACAAATTTCATTAGATTCAATAACTAGTGAATATACCTAAGTCCACAACCATCCACAATATCTTTTTACAAACCAATGTTTAGTAAAGTATTGGTTGGTACAAGCCCCCAACGATAGACAAACCAAAACTAAATAAGACTAATTCTAAAGATAAGAGACTGAGAATGAATGTCTTCTGAAGTAAAGAAGCTCACCAATCCAAAGTCAATGCACGATCCGCTTCAATTACCTAATCACTACACAGGAAGATAAAAAGCTCCGTCCCTTATGTAGCGTGGGGACATAGCATTCGAAGATGGTTAGCAGTTGGAATGCTAGCATGTAACTCAAGGATTAGGGATAAAATAATATAATTATTTAACAACAAGTAAATACACAAAATTCAACCACATTCATACATTTATCCATATCAATAGGTATATAACATGCCAAACTAGGGAATAAGTCTTATTACCACTTTTGGATCACTCATTCATCATAGATGAAGTGGACAACTCCAACCTCTCACACTTATATATTTAAACATTCTCAATAGATAAGGATCTTAACCACTTTCACATTATCATTAGATAAAGGGACTTTAACTATATACACTCCGATTAAGAAAGGGACTTTAACCTCTTACACAATCATTGAGAAAGGAAATCTAACCTCTTGTACTTCCATTTGTCTAGGGACTCTAACCTCAAGCTATAGTAGATATGGGACACTAACCCAATCTGGCATTTTAGTTTAGGAAAGGGATGCTAACCACAATCCATTTGAATTAGGAAAAGGGACTCTAACTAAAAGCCACATTAGTAGGCAAGGGACTTTAAATACAAGCCATTATGACTTCCATAGTCGACATTGAGACTCTATCCCTTTGTCGATATACTAACATCCATTCAGTTCACATGCAAGGACTTTAACCCATTTTGACCAATTCAACATTATACATGACCACAAGGTCCTTATAGGAGCTTTTGCTGCTCAACCAGTTCAATAGGCCAATGCCTTAAATTATTTCATCATACAATTCAATTATCACCAACTTGTAACGAGATAATTCACTTAGACATTTTCACAAACGCCTTGTGTGCATAAATTTAGCCTGGCCAAATTCATGGAAGAAGTCATTATAATTAGGGTTACTCAAGACTCATGTCAAAACCTAATTTCTGAGTCATGATGGCACCTGCCATACCCCTCCGGTAGGTAAGCTAATACCGTAACCCAAAGCTAATTCAATGGGTTACCATGGTAAGAACGTCCAATATGGACCCTATGTGTAAACAAAATATAACCACAATATTTCACAACTAAGACAAATGATATTAAAATACCAACCCCACGATCCGATAGTATTAACATAAGAGCTTCTAAACTTGAAAAGAGTAATTTATAATCTAAAAATAAAAAATTTCTTAATCTCATACATTTTTCTAAAAAGAAAAAGTCAAATAAGGATAGAGGGAAAAGATGTCAAATCAATATCCAAGAGCTCACCTATCTTCAAATAGGTAACTCATACGAACTAGATCAAAGACGACAACTAGAACCTGGGTCATCACCAAAAGGTATAGAAGTGTATTCTGAGTACTAAAACACGAGTACTTAGTAGGCATCATCATTCAAATGAGAAAAAATATAATGTAAAGATGATATAAAGTAATACAATAAACTTAAAGTCAAGGGATAGGATTGAACCTGAATCTGCTTGATACCACTGTAACAATATCTATAATACTATATCAATAAAAAGACATGATATCCCAATACACTCCAAAAATACCCTACCATTAGAGTATTACATGAGCGGAATCCTAAAACTCTCTTTCTCTAGGAAAATTCTCTCCTTCTCTCTAGAACTTTCTTAATATTTTTCCACTGGAATGGATTCGCCACCACCAGTGGAGGTGCTCAAGCCATAGAACTAGTCAGAAAATGTGCACATAACTGAAGTGCATGCACCATGGTGTTGGTGAATTTATGCATTCTACCGCTACTATTCTAGCTTATTTAGCCTTATTTGAGGATGATTCTTATGCTATATGTGTTAATAATGATATAAATGAGAAATAATGCGTCCAAGTATGTGTTTACAATATTTAATGGTGGTTTCACATGAGGTTTGATCCAATTTGATTATTTAGAGTTCAACCATGAAAACTAGTGTAACTAGCTTGAGCTCGGTGGTTTTATAGTCTATTGTGTTGGGTTCTAATGTGTTTCAATGAGTTCCTAATGTTGTTATTATGTATTTATATGTAAAAAAATCTTATTTATAATATTAAAGGGTCAATTGTATCAAGAAAAGAGTCAAGAAATGGGTTAAAGCTCAATGTGAATTTAGCCTATGCTTAGCTTGTCTTACTAGTTCATCGATGAGGATGTTATGTTGTTTTGAGATCTTAATTGATAATTTTAATTATTTAGAATGATTGGTGAATGATTATGATGATATATGAAGGATATAAAAGCTTCAAATCAAGTGGAAATAACTCAAAAAGGCTCGTAAATGACCACAGAAGTACAAGATGAAAGCTGGACACAATTTGGACCCCTGAAAAGTATGGGGCGTGTTTAGACCGTACATGTGGCTGATGGATGATTTATAAATATCACTAAATTAATACAAGGCCCAAGTTTCTGACCATATGAAGTGTGTAGTGTATATTGGAGTTTAAGGAGGACCTATGACGCGTTAAAATCGCAAACAACTACTGGAATTTGACAGATTTTTTGACAATTATGAATTTGCATGTCACTGCATCGTGCTGATGCCCAAAATCAGAAAAATTTCACAGAGTTGAAGGAAAACAGAGCTTAAACCTAATCTAACTTGGTTTATAACTTGTCTACTAAAAATATAACATCCTAGAAAATGTTTTAAATATCTTGGGACCTCTTGGAAACCCTAGATCAACTTGGAACTTCATTGAAGGCTACCACAACTTCTTTTTAGGTTTT
This sequence comes from Capsicum annuum, assembly GCF_002878395.1. Taxonomy (NCBI): domain Eukaryota; kingdom Viridiplantae; phylum Streptophyta; class Magnoliopsida; order Solanales; family Solanaceae; genus Capsicum; species Capsicum annuum. The sequence goes on along the minus strand of NC_061119.1, from coordinate 78,225,763 downwards.
ATTATTCTTCAATTTAGTTTTTTTTTTATGATTTGTATCTTTATTCGAAGGGATTAGATGATGAATATTTCCAATCGAGGCTAAACCCCCTTTCCGAGATTAAAGCCAAGAACATGATTACTATTGTTTTGGATTAAATTTGTTAATTTTGTTTATCATATTTGGTTGTTTTTTTATTCTTTTTTAAATTATTTTATGGATTGATCACCCATAAAATACATATATTGTCAACGTTTTGATCTAGAAAGAGGGAATAGGGAGATAAAACATGGGAATAAACAAAGTTTGAGTTTTTATTCTTTTATAAAATAAAGAATTGAACTTAGCATCTAGAACAGGGATATACATAGATTCCTTACTTGATACAAACGTAGGATGATAGCTTTAATTCACTTAATTGGATTATTACATTCTCTCTCAACAATGTAGTTGTAATGTCCAAATTAGATAAAGATTATAGATTGGGAAACCATGATCATGCAATTAACCCTATGAATCAATAACCAAGATAAGAAAATTAGTGGATGAGATTCAACAGCATAGTATGATTGTTCAGAGTGCTTTAACCCTGGGCTTTTTTCCATTGATTGTTCGAAGAATTTATTTTTATGCATTATTTATTTTATTTTCAATTTACAAAATTACAAACTCTCTTATTGTTTATTTTTTCTCAATTAGTTAGACACTAATTAGATAGGCGGCGAATGAAGGTCCTTATGAGATCGATACTTGGGCTTCCTTGAAGCCACTATATTACTTGATAAAATCACGTACACTTGCGTGTATGCTTGGGCGCTGTCAAGTATTTGGTGCCATTGCTGGGGACTTGTTATAAGGCAAATATCTTATTTTTAGTTTTTCTATATTGAGTTGTAAATAGTTTTTGTTTAGTTTCTTTTTATTTTCTTTTATTTCTATTTTTCTCATACTCTTCTCGAGCTGTCAGCCTTTGATAGATGGTTTTCGAGTGATGGCAATTCTTGTTATTTTTGTGGAGGACACCACCTTGTGGCTTATTGTCCAGTTTTTTATAAAAGTGTGTGGACGGAACCTTCACAATATGATATGGATAATTTGAGAAAGTCTGAGTACTCAAAAACTGATATTATGTAAATTATGATGGAGCCACTACTACCATACCTATAGTGGCTAAGTAGAGAAATATATTGGGTGCATATTAGACAATGTGTAGAGCAAACACAAGAATCGCAACCACTCGATTGTTATCTTGATCTTGAGGTTGAAATTAAGAAGGCGAATGAAAGTAAGTGTGAAGTAGATTGTGTAAATTTTGAAGTAGGATTTGTTGGGCCTCACTCGAAGCACTTTTCTATATTATGTTTAGATAATGTCTTGTCTGTGGAATCATTTAAAATAGTGGAAGAGTGTGAATATGAGGAATAAGAATCCTATATTCTTGATTTTACACCGGATAAGAAACATAAAACCACACCTCACTTGAAGGATGAATGGTTTACTATGCATATTCTATTAATCATCTCATTAATCTTTGTACCACCACCCTATGAGCAAGGCAAAATAATAAATACGATGTTGGGGGTGAAATTTATATCCTCAAGGTGGAAGAGAAAGTTGATTGGGTCGTGTCGCGACACTAAATCAGACACTTCTTGAGAGAAAACCCATGCTAAAGTATGTTTTCTTTTTAGTTTTTAGTTTTTTTTTATTTAACGTAGTTTTTATTTTTGGTTGAGTCACAAGTTAATGGGAAGTCTGAGTACCATAAACTTGAGCTTGGAGAAGGCAAAGAATGATGTGGGGTTCTCATGGATCCCCTCTTTGTGTGAAGATGCATCTAGCTAGGTCTAAAGGCCTCAGATATTTCTATCTTTTCATTTTTAAATTCACTTTGGGTACAAAGTAGATTTTTAAGTGTATGGTGGGAAAAATCCTAAATTTTGGCTCAATTTAAAAAATTTTAGGTTAGGAATAAGTGAGATATTCTGGTTAGTGCTATTTTTGATTACATTATGCAATTGGGTTTGTTTGTAAAAGCATGTTGAATTGTGTGAATTGCTATTTTTGAGACTCTTAGGTTCAAGTTTGTGACTCTTGTATTTGTTGGCTTAATTTTGAATTTATGCTATTTTTGGTTGGGAGTCTGTGATGATCCTATTGAGTCAAGCATGTACCATGTGCGTGTGAGGTATTTTTGTATCTTCATTGTTGTATGTGATCTCTAGAACTTGCTCGGTGTGTGTGTAAAGCGAAATGAAGAGTGTGGGTTTAGGAGATGATTTAAGCCTTTCTTTGATAGCCTTGTTTTATACCTTCTCTTTGTCTTACCTTTTATGCATTATCCTAGTTAGCCCCCATTGAGCCTTTTGCCTTTTCTTTGGTAGCCTCATAATTTGCCTAATACCCTTCTTTGATAGACCATAATTTGATAAAAAAAGATTATAAGTGCTTTAATTAAAAAAAAAGTTAAAAAAGGAATTTGATAAATTAAAGAAGAAAAAGGTGAAACTGATGCCCCAAGGTAATAGTTATTGGTGTTTATATTTGATGTGTGGTGGTTGGGATTGATATAAATGATGTTAAAAATATTTCCATGATTATAGAGAATGAGAAAAATTGAATCTTGAAGGAATAAACAATACGCCCACCATGTGTTTGTGAAAATTCTTAAAAGAAATGGGGCAAAAATAAAAGGTATGGGTGGATGAAAAAGTTTAATTTGGTTGTTGGAGATTGGTTTTAAATGTTTAATGTAATGTATTAAAGTTCGTCACTATTCCCAAATAGTTTCTACCTATCCCTTAGCCTACATTATAACCTGAAAAAGTCCTAATTGATCCTAACTTCAGCATTCTGATATTAGTGGAGCATTACACTAAGGGAAAGCCTACGGTTCATTATGTGTAACTTATGAATTCTTTGTGAGAGTGATCGTAATTTAATTCTTGTACCCATTACGTTATAAATTGCATTATTATGAGAGATTATGGGTAACTCTCTTGTTGTGAGGGGCACATGTTTGATTAATGTGGTTGATTTGTATGATGTTCTTGATTGAGTAATAAGCATGCATTTTCTAACTAAGTGAGTCAATTCTTGAGGTTAGGTTGTTTTGGAGTAGTGTTCTTCAGCTTTTAATAGTGTAAAAGTGTAGAAATTTGAATTCGTGGAGTCATTGTAGTCCTAGACTGAATACTTTGCATGTAGTAGAAGTGTAGAATATCTTCATATCATGGTGTTTATAGTAAGAGTTGTTCGAGGACGAACAAGGCTTTAAGTGTGGGGTAGTGATGTTGGGTGAATTTATGCATTTTAGCGCTACTATTCTAGCTTATTTAGCCTTGTTTGAGGATGATTATTATGCTATATGTGTTAATAATGATATAAATGAGCAATTATGCGTCCAATTATGTGTTTACAATGTTGAATGGTGGTTTCACATGAGTTTTGATACAATTTGATCATTTAGAGTTCAACCGAGAAAACTGGTGTAACTAGCTTGAGTTAGGTGTTTTTCTAGTCTATTTTGTTGGGTTCTAATGTGTTTTAATGAGTTCATAAGGTTCTTATTATGTATTTATATTTTAAAAACTTAGTTATAATATTCAAAGGTCAATTGGATCAAGAAAACAGTCAAAACAATGAGTTAAAGCTCAATGTGAATTTAGCCTATGATTAGCTCGTGTTTCTAGTTCATCGGTGAGGATGTTGTGTTGTTATGAACTATCAATTGATGTGTTTAATGATTTATGATTCTTTATGAATGGATTATGATGATATATTAAGGATAATAGCTTCAAATCAAGTGGAAATAACTAAAAAAGGCTCATAAATGACCACAGAAGCACAAGACGCAAGCTGGACACAATTTGGACCCCTAAAAAGTATGGGGCACGTGTAGACTGTACCGGTGGCCAATAAATGATTTAAAAAAGCCAATAGATTCATAAGAAGCATATTTTTTGACCATATGGTGCCTGTATCTTATATTGGAGTTTAAGGAGGCCCCATGATGCATTGAAATCGCGACCAACTACTGGAATTTGACAGATTTTTTGACAATTGTGAATTTGCATGTCACTGCGTCGCGCCGATGCCCAAAATTGGGAAAATTTTGCTGAGATGAAGAAAAACAGCTTGTAAACGTAAGCTAACTTGGTTTATAACTTGTCTACTATAAATGTAATGTCCTAAAAAACATTTTAAACATTTTCGGACCTCTTGGAAACCCTAGATCAACTTGGAACTTCATTGGAGGCTACCACAATTTTTTTTAGGTTTTATTATTCTTTAATTTAGTTTTTTTTTATTCTTTGTATCATCATTCCAAGGGATTGGATGATAAATATTTCCATTCAAGGATAAATCCCCTTTCCGGGGTTAAAGCCAAGAACATGATTACTATTGTTTTGTATTAAATTCGTTAATTTTGCTCATCATATTTGGTTGTTTGTTTATTCTTGTTTTAATTATTTTATGGATTGATCACCAAAAAAATACATATATTGTAAACCTTTTGATCTCGGGAGAGGGAATAGGGAGATAGAACATGGGAATAAATAAAGTTTGGGCTTTTATTCTTTTATAAAATAAAGAATTGAACTTAGCATCTAGGACAGGGATGTACTTAGATGCCTTACTTGATTCAAATGTAAGATGATGGCTTTAATTCACTTAATTGGATTATTACATCCCCGTTCAATGATGTAGTTGTAATGTCCAAATTAGGTAAAAGTTACAGGTTGGGAAACCATGATTATGCAATTAATCATACAAATCAATAACCAAGATAAGCAAATTAGCGGATGAGATTCAATAACATAGTATAATTGTTCGGAGTGCTTTAACCATGGGCTTTTTTCCATTGATTGTTCCAAGAATTTATTTTATGCATTATTTATTTTATTTTTAATTTACAAAATTACAAACTCTCTTCTTGTTTATTTCTCTTAATTAGTTAGACTAGAATTAGATAGGCGGCGAACGCGAGTCCCTGTGAGATTGATACTTGGGCTTCCTTGAAGCCACTATATTACTTGATAAACCACGTACACTTGCGTGTGAGCTTGGGAGCTGTCACACCACAAAAGGAATCCATCACAAATAAGCTCACAACTGCCCCAAAATTACAAAATATTAAAGAAGTAGTTGTGGATTTATCGGATAAACAATGTAAATGTTTACAAAGAATGTTGGAGAAAGATGAAAAATCAATGGAGGGGGGTAATGGTGTTTTTAGTTCTAATCTTTCTCCTATTTGTCCACAAAAAATGTAGGAGATTTTGTTCTATCTCCCCCAAAAAACTAGAGATCAAATTGAGAAGAAAAAGACGATTTCCCACTATTGGGCGCCGACGCCAGAGTTTCAGTGACATTGATGGTGTCGGACCAGCCCCAGGAGGTATGCAAGGCCACCACGACCTTATCCCAACAAACCCCCCAATTTCCACTGAACCAATCCCTTCTAATTTGAATTTAGAGGCTGCACAACCAGTGAAAATTTTTGACGAAGTCACCACCGCTGCGGCTCACTGAAAAACTAGGAAAGACCCACACCATCAGAAGCACCTCCCTGTGGAAAGCAAAACCCAGCAAGAAAGACCCAAAAATTACAGTGTCAATTACTGCCAATTTTACTTCGAAGGATATACCATCTGTGGCAATTTCCAACAACGGTGGCGCCTCCTCGCCGATGCTCCAAATCCAAAATTTCCAATGCCAATCGACTGGAAATAATGTCAGCAACATGAATACCATAAAAGACCTATTGGATTCATCCCAGAATGTGTCTAATTTTGAAATTAGGGTTTCAAAACCCCAATTTTCAAGTAGTAGAGCTTCTACAGCTGAAATTCAAAATTGGTCAGGGGATTTTGTGCAAAATGATTCGACTATTGATGTACCTAAGGCTGTTTCAACTGATTCTCCTCAATTATCATCCAATTTGCATTTTGATGAATTAATTGATATGGATGAAGATAATGATTATGTACAGTCAATTGAGGATCCTACAAGTAAATTTTCTACTCCTAAACAACTTGTAGGAACTGTTACTGCTGTGATTGGTGTTAATTGGTAATGCACATGGTGTTGTGCATGATGCTATTGATGTTGTTCATG